>NC_061513.1:256193724-256290565 GCF_022539505.1 Lolium rigidum | reverse complement strand
GCGTGTTAGCTAATGTTACACAACCTGCCATAAACAATGTTCAAGGTAGCCAAAATTATGTTAGCAGTTCTGGCAACAACTTTGTACCTAGTATTGCTGCTCCAATTGTTTCAACTTCGGTTCCACTAAATTACAACAGCAATAACCGAAGTATTGGCTTCAATTCTAATTTGCAGCAACCTAGTTATCAAACGGTGGCATATAATACATCACCGCTGCCACCCGTTGGTACCGGGGTTCCTTACGGGCCGGTACCAGATGCTTATTTTAATGGTTCTCCGCAGCAAACCATGCATGCTCAAATTTCTTTGCCGGAGATGCCACAACGTACTTGTGTTCCACCCGTTCCACAAATTAGTTCTCCACAATCCACTGATAATTTTAAAGATCAAATTGCTAGTATACTTAGAGAATTTGGTTTGGAACCTAAGGGTAGAGCACGTGCATATCAAAAACCATACCCTGAATATTTTGACTTGACACCATATCCTCGTGGTTTTAGAATTCCAGATTTCGTTAAATTTACGGGGGAAGATGGTAGATCTACATTTGAGCATGTAGGACAGTTTTTAGCACAATGCAGTGAGGTTGGTACATCTGATGTTTATAGGGTAAAATTGTTCCCTTTATCTTTGTATGGTACTGCATTTACTTGGTTTACATCACTGGCTCCTAATTCTATTTCAACATGGTCACAATTGGAGCAAAAAAAATCATGATTATTTTTATAGCGGTGAAACTGAACTTAGACTTTCAGATTTAACAATGGTTAGGCAAAAATACAATGAGCATGTTCATGATTACATAAGAAGGTTTAGAGATGTAAGAAACCGTTGTTTTAGTTTGAACATAGCCGAAAAGGATATAGCTGATCTTGCTTTTTCGGGTTTGCTTACTCATATCAAGGATAAATTAGAAGGGCAACAATTTTCAGATGTTAGTCAAGTTTTGCAAAAGGCTTTGGCACAGGAGAATCGAGCTAAAGAAGTTAAACAATTTAGCCGATTTAAAGATAATAATAGAATTAAGGAAAAGGAAAACCATGCGATTAATGCTTTAGATTATGATGATGATTCGGCCAGTGAAGATGATGTGGACATATGTGTGGCCAAATGGGTTCAAACATCTAAGTCTAAACCTTTTGCATGTCCTGCTTTAAGACCCACACCTGCTAGAAGAGAAGAAATTAAGTATACTTTTGATGTTAGCAGGTGTGATAAGATATTTGATATGTTGCTGCAAGGTAATTTGATTAGACTAAGAGAAGGTCATGTAATGCCATCTGCAGAAAAACTGGGCAGAAAAGCTTATTGCAGGTGGCATAATTCTTTTTCACATGCTATTAATGATTGTAACGTGTTTCGTCGACAGGTGCAATCGGCCATTGATGACGGACGATTGACTTTTACAGAAAAGTTCTAAGATGAAGCTCGATACTGATCCGTTTCCTATAAATGTTATTGATTTTGAGAACAAGAAGGTGCTTATTCGATCAGATCAGACCGAGTCCGCAAGAGGAAAAAATGTCGTGGTTGATGATAATGCTCCTCCAAGGATGATCAAGCCAAAAAATCCAGTAGTAGGAGTGTGGAAAGTCAATGGAACAAAGAGACAACCTCCAAGGCCAAAGCCGACCGTCAGCATGTTATTGGAGAAATACACTTCACGCAAGGCCAATAATGTGTTTAATCGGCTCGGAGGTAACAAGCGCCCTAGGTCTCCTACTCGACCCGGGGGGCATGAGCGGTGGCGAGAAAATTCATATACTCATCAGCCTTATTTTCCAGTGGCACCGACATATTGGGGTTGCCCACCGCCTATGTATCCTCAATATCCTCCGTGGGGCATCAATACATGGGCGCCATATCCTACAGGGCCAGCAACCTATTTTCAACCGGGATGGATCCCGTCAAGGCCTATGTTCAGACCTGATATGCATGAGAAAAGGGCTCGTTTCAATCATGAGGTTAGGTCGCGTGATGCAATTGTTGTTCAAAGAATCCAATCTCCAAGACACAGTGCGGACGGCAAGAATTATACAGGCAACCAAAAACGTGTGTGGGTGAAGCGTGCTCAACATAAATCTGTAGAGGTATTAGGTGGTTCAAGTGCTGCTCGTACTTCAGCTGAAGGCATTATGCAGAATACAGAAGCAAAAGATGGTGATGGTGTACAGCTGGAGAAAACAGGGCCTGAATCTAGTTGTAGTTTGAAAACCGGGAAACCAGAAATATCTAGCGCTCTCTGTGCACAACAGCAACGAGAATCTCACAAAGTTCAGGAAAAGGCAGAGTTGGAGCTCAGTTCGCAAAGCGGAAATGATAACAATGGCCATGCAAAAGGTGCTGTCACACATGACGGAGGAATTGATCGTGGCTGCACCATGGCAGCGAAAGGAACTAGTGTGCATGCTGGTCTGAAGCTTAATAGGGAGATACGTTCAGAGAAGTCTCATGTACGTGCTGATACTGGTAAGTCTGCTGCTGTTTCAACTCATCAGTACGCGAGAGGCCGCGGGAAATTTGAGATTGGTGGTCCATCTGAGCAGCGTAATGTTTTTTCGGTCAAGGACACTGCATTTGCTCCAAGAACATATGTACGTCAGTATAGGCCGGGAAATTTTAGAAGCAGCAAAATCATGTCAGTTGCGCCGGGTACTAAACCAGGACCTCGGTGGTGTCCAGGAGGGCTCTCACATACACAGAAACGACGGGTGCAGCGACTGCGAACATTAGAGATCAGAGAAGAGATAGCTGAGAAAAAGCGCGATGAAATGTTCAACCGAGAAAGACCAATGGTGTTTCCGAAGATGACTTGGAGGGAGAAGTGCCTCGCGGCGGAGGAAAATCAAAATACGGATGATACCGTTGATCATACAGATTTAGAAAATAAAAATGATGAGACCACTAATACAGATGGCGTAGTCACTGATGATAATGTTAACATGGTGCCGCCTATGACGTGGCAAGAGCGCATGATAAATGACATGATGCAAAACGGAGGTGACACAAGTGGTAGCGAGAGCTCAGAAAATGATGAAGATATACCTACTGATATGGAGGTTAATATGGTGTTTGCGTTGCCCGCTGAATTTCGTGCGCCGAAGCTGAGGTTGCAGAACTTGTTCTTGGTCCTAAGAATGCTACATTCGAGAAGCCCGAGAGACCTGAGCAACACCTAAAGCCATTATTTATCAGGGGTCATATTGATGGTAAGCCAATTGGTCGTATGCTTGTTGATGGCGGTGCCGGTGTTAATATTATGCCTTTTTCGGTGTTTTGTAAACTGGACCGAAAAGAGAGCGAGTTAATGAAGACCAACATGGGACTTAGCGGGTTCTCCGGAGAATTATCAGAGGCTAAGGGTGTTATTTCTATGGAGCTCATAGTCGGAAGCAAAACATTGCCGACTGCGTTTTTTGTTGTCGATGTCAAAGGCCGGTATAATATTCTTTTGGGACGTGATTGGATTCATGCAAACTGCTGCATCCCCTCTACTTTACATCAGTGCTTAATTCAGTGGGTTGATGAAGATGTGGAGGTGATAGAGGCGGACAATTCAGCTTGTATTGCATTGACGGAGGCGCCGGTTGATTGGCAACACGGTGAGATGCGTTGTTTGACCGGCAGGGATTTATCGGACTATGATTATATTAATGTTGGTAAGGAGGGTTTTGTACCAATAAATGCACAGCCGGCTAACATAGCTCGGCTTAATGATTTATCCATATAAATGATGAGTAAAGATGATAGTATTAAGTGGCTGCAAAAACGCACTGAAGAATATCGTTCCGGAAAGAACGATATGCATGAAACAATTGAAGATTTTGATGATATGGAGAAGCTCGGACAAGGATTCTCATCGGCTGATTCACTTGAAGAAATAGATATTGGTGATGGAGGAATTCCAAGGCCGACATTTATCAATGCTAATATGGAAGCCGATCAGAAAATCAAGGTATGTGCATTACTTAAAGAGTTTGTTGATTGCTTTGCTTGGAATTATACCGAGATGCCCGGTTTGAGTAGGGATTTAGTTGAGCATAGATTACCTATTAAATCTGGTTTTAGGCCGCATAAGCAACCTCGAAGAAAGTTTAATTCTGATATATATGACCGCATCAAAGAGGAGATTGATCGGTTAATAAAAGCTGGGTTTATTCGGCCATGTAGATATGCGGATTGGATTTCTAACATTGTTCCCGTTGAAAAGAAAAATACCGGTAAGATTAGAATCTGCATAGATTTTAGAGATTTGAATAAAGCTACTCCTAAAGATGAATATCCGATGCCTATTGCTGATATGCTTATTAATGATGCTTCGGGACATAGAGTAATTAGCTTTTTAGATGGTAACGCTGGTTATAATCAAATATTTATGGCCGAACAAGATATGTCTAAGACAGCTTTTCGTTGCCCTGGTTTTGTTGGTTTATTTGAGTGGGTCGTTATGACATTTGGGTTAAAAAATGCCGGTGCTACGTACCAACGTGCTATGAATTTAATTTTTCATGATCTTTTAGGCATTGTTTTAGAAGTGTACATTGATGATATAGTAGTTAAATCGGATGGATTTGATCATCATTTAGCCGATTTACGTTTAGCTTTTCAAAGGATGCGTCGGTATGGATTAAAAATGAACCCACTCAAATGTGCTTTTGGCGTGTCGGCTGGAAAGTTTTTAGGTTTCATTATTCATGAACAAGGTATAGAGATTGATCCTACAAAGGTAGAGTCAATTAAAAAGTTGGAGGAGCCGACATGTAAAAGGGATGTGCAAAAGTTGTTAGGAAAAATTAACTACTTGAGACGATTCATATCTAACCTTGCAGGAAAAATTGAATCGTTTGTTCCTTTACTTCGGCTAAAGCATGAGGCCGAATTTACTTGGGGGGCAGAACAGCGGGAGGCTTTCAACAATATAAAGAGATATTTGTCAAGTCCTCCGGTATTGCGAGCGCCCAAGTCCGGTGTGCCGTTCAGATTATATATTGCTGCACAAGGTACAGTGATCGGCGCGGTGTTGGCGAAAGAAGATGGCGGGAAGGAGTACATCATTGCATATTTAAGTCACCGTTTGCTGGACACCGAGACTCGGGGGAGAAATTGCCAAAAGCTCTCAATGGAAGATACTTGAAAATGTATTATCCTAGCATGTGGCAAGAGGCTTGAAGAGATCATGGCCGATACATTATCACAGTATCGCCCTAAGAAAAATTTGGCCGATATGTTATTTGAAATATCGTCCTAAGAAAATTTGGCCGATGTGTTCTTTAGACATCGCCCTAAGCAGATATATGACCGGTGACTGGATCAATATCATCCTAAGGTACTGTGATATTATAGTATTTTTGATAAATATAATTGTACCAAAAACAGGGGGGCATGTGTTTAGTACGTAATTTGGCTGCTAGGTTTTTTATAAGCCAAATTAGCTTCAAGACGTGTAGATAAATGATTGATACTACATGAACTTGGATGTGCTTTTTAGCTCAAAATGCAGGCGCGTGATTATGGTCCAGTACGGATGCAACAATGGTGATCAGGCAAAGTGAGCTATTTACTGGATGATGTGATACACCAAGTACAAGATCGGAGCGTGGAGCATTTGCTGAGTTAGCTGCTGCTAAGAAGATTTTCATGGATTCAGGAGCGATGAGTTAAAACGCGGATGCCTGAAGGAGTTGAGATAGACGTCAGTATAATGCCAGGCTACCGAGTACAAGTCCTAGATGGATTCAGCCATCGTATATGTGAAGTGCACCAAGGTTTCCATGTTTGTTTAGATCATACGTGGATACTTTGGTTAGAGATAAAGTAGGGATATCAACCTTGTGGTTGGATGGTTAGGAGGGCGAGTGGCACTCCCAGCCCACCAGAGTTCAATCCCAGATTTGACACTTTGGTGTCTCATAAAGACGGAATATTCTTCGGTGGGAGGCGACGTTCCCGTCGACGACGCGAGCGCTCTGTGGTGACTTCGTCAATCTCAAGACCCGCCGGATCAATTCTTCAACGCAGTCTCTTGGAGGTGCTCATAGGGATAGGGTGTGCGTGTGTGCGTTCATAGGGGTGAGTGTGTGCGCGTATGTATGAGCGTCTTCGATTGTACTGTGTTTCGCAAAAAAAAAAAAAAAAAAAAAATATTAGGCTTGCATGCCAAGAAAGATAACTCCGTGTCCTACCGTACTTGCCATAGACCAGGCTGCCCAATATAAATATGGGCATACGGCCGATTGAGATTCCCCCGATCAATCGATACACCTTAATACAGTTATTTTCTTTACGTACTTTTTTCTACCGTTTCTCTCTGCCGAGCTCTAGTTCATCTAGGGTTTAGCAAAATCTTTGCCGCTTTGCGCTGAAAAGCGGTCGTTCTCCTCTCCGAAATTGAGGCATCTTTGTTGATTTGCTCGGAAATCATCCGTTCGTCGTCACGAAAGTACGACGGTTATCGTGTTGTTGCGCTGCAGTTTTGCGTGGCAACGGTTACTCGGTAATGAAATTCGGTCCACGGGGATCGTTTGGAAGAAAAAAATAACTTTCTACTCTTTGTACGCATACCTAAGACGATGCTGCTAGCAAAAACAATCTCTATTTCCATTAACATCTTTATGAATTTTTTAAAAAAATCTTAACTCCGCTCTCCGCATATCCAATCAGAAATTGGTGGGTCTCCGCCACTCCCCTATGTACACCTCTCTTGTTCCACAAGCATTTGTTAGAGTGTAAGCAAATAGGAAGCGCCTAGTTGTCGAGCAATCGAGAATCGGTAGATCTAAGTCAGCCGCGATCGATTGGAACCCTTAAGTGTTTTTGTCTTCTGGGTTGTTTTCCATCACTAATTAGGAAGCCTAACAAAAAGCTTAAAAGGAAAACAACTATGAGGCGCAATTACAAATTAATATGGGGAAACATATTATATATATAATTCAAAATTACGTTCATGTAGAGAACCAACCTTATGTTGGGTGGTTAGATCATCTCCAGCGCCGTGTCCCCCAAAGCGTCCGGCGTGGCTTAATATGGTGTCCGGCATCCCAAGCCCGTCCCCGCTACACAGGGGACGCTCCAGGCACGCCGGCCACAAGAAAATGCGAGGCTAGAAGATGTGGGCCCGATGCATCAGCGGCTCGGAAGGCTAAAACCCCGTCGCCTACCTTTGGTCAAGCGACGTTAATGGTGTCCTAGCTTTCCGAGGTGCAGGGACGCATCTCGTTGTGCATGGCCGCGTGGCCATCTGCGCCGGCGTTTATTGCGTCTAACATCCCGCTACCGTTTCGCCTGCCGCCGATGTACATTAAGAGCGCCCCTGCTTTCTTCCCCATCCCAATCTCTCGTCGCTCCAACCTCTCACCGCTCCCAAATCTGCTCCTTCCTCGCCAATGTCGTCGTCGTCCCATAAGATCGCTGTGGTGGCCTTACCGTGGCGAAGGCGTGGGCGCTGTACCGCGCGGGATATCCCGTCTGGCCGGACATGCGCCTGCCAAGCAGCGACGAGTGGAGGATGGCCGTCAAAGGCGTAACCATCCCGCTGCCGCCGTCGTCGGGCACGAAGCGCTGGAGGGGCGCGATCAGGGCCCAGCGGTCTCGCCTCACCGTCGACGAGCGGGCCGATCCAACCTCGGCGGCCACCGGCAACTACGTCTGGTGGGTCGCCTACTTCCAGGCGCAGCACGATGTCGAGATGAACAGCACCGCCGGCCTCATCGGCTGCAGGCGGAACAGCTGGAACAAGGATGGGCGCCTCCTCTTCTGGGTCGTTCCGGGGCGCACCCTGGAGCACGTCATCGACGGCATCCAGAACGGCGCGCCGAGGTTGGAGACGCCGTCGTCACCGCCCCCATCTCCCGCAGCGCGCTGGTAGCCAAGGAGGACGTACTCGTCCTCCTCCAACTCTTCCTCGTTAGGGCCGCCGTGATCGTCGCCTTCCTCGTCGCATCGCGCAGCGTCCTACACCATCCCCAAGCGCGAGGTGAAGGAGGAGCCAGAGTTCGCGACGCCGCCCGTCAATCCGAGGCACGGCGACAATGGCAGCAGCAAAGGCGCGTTGAAGGCGCACTCCTCATCCCGAAGCCGGAGGTGAAGAAGGAGCAGGACGACGAGGCAGCCGGGAAGGCGGCGCTACTGGCGGAGTATGAGCGGCAGCAGCGTCTCATCGCGAGCAGCGACGACCCCAAGGACTGCCCAGGGCTGCACGCGGCGTTCACGGTGTCGCTGAACGACAAGGACTCCTGGATGGGCGACCTCGACGCGGTGATCGACATGTCCATCCGCGACATCGGGAAGCTGCTCGTCGATCTCTCCAACGACGGCGAGGCTGGACCAAGCGGCGTGATGGCGTGTATTTCACACGTTCGTTGGGAACCCCAAGAGGAAGGTATGATGTGCACAGCAGCAAGTTTTCCCTCAGAAAGAAACCAAGGTTTATCGAACCAGGAGTAGCCAAGAAGCACGTTGAAGGTTGATGGCGGCGGGATGTAGTGCGACGCAACACCAGAGATTCCGGCGCCAACGTGAAACCTGCACAACACAACCAAAGTACTTTGCCCCAACGAAACAGTGAGGTTGTCAATCTCACCGGCTTGCTGTAACAAAGGATTAACCGTATTGTGTGGAAGATGATTGTTTGCAGAGAAAACAGTAAAAACAAGTATTGCAGCAGATTTGTATTTCAGTATTAAAGAATGGACCGGGGTCCACAGTTCACTAGAGGTGTCTCTCCCATAAGATAAAGGGATTTCTATTTTCGTGCCCTCGGTTCCTTAGTTGTGCTCAGTTTTCCCCAGCCCCTTAGTTTTTCCTCAGTTTTACCCTAGCCTTTGTCTGAAGACCGCGAGAAGGAGCTCGGACGGAAGGAATCCGTTTATTTGGACGTTCTGTGCCGACGTGTTGCGCCGCGTCGTACGTAGGGCCGCGTCGTGTGGGGCCGCGTCGCGTGGGGCTGGTAGAAAGGGACCGCGTGGGACAGGACGAGAAGCGTTTGGTTGCACGTGAGCAGGAGCTGGGTTTTGTCTCTCTCGGCCCAAATTGGCATTTTTAAGAGCACCTTTTCCCCTCTTTCTCTCTCTGTCTTTTTCACCAAATTAGTATCAAATCTAGAGAAGCTTCTATTTCTGTCTTTCTTCAATATGGCAGCAAATCTAGTAGCAAATCTCTGGGGTTATTTATGCCTTTTGGCCCTCGTTTTTTGCCCAATATGGCAGCAAATCTAGTAGCAAATCTAGAAGCTATTATATGATAAATTCACAGCAGCATAATCGAGAAAACTAAGTATAATACATAGGTAAACTGCATACGAGCAGCCAAAAGCAGCCAATAACATTGTTAATGTTCACGACAAACTAAGCTGCAAAAATATACAAGATCACGCACGCAATGTATGGACAACAAGAAGATTAGGATGAATGAATTTGTTCTTCATTCCTCCTCATATATTTCTCCGTCGCTCCATTCGTGCAATTCCCCAAGGAAATATTCATTGAACTCCTTCCGTCACGCAGTGTGAGGCCAATACATCCTCCAAACGGTATGGCCTGTGTTCATTTCTCAAACCGTAGAATCCTATTCTATCCACACGTAGTGGCCACTCATCCCAGGCATTTGTATCATGAGAGTACGCTCTGATATAACCCAAATCCGTGTAGTAGATGCTTGCCAGGTTGAAGTGTCGGGTACACTCTGGTGTCGACGGAGATACACCGGATATAATTCACGAAGAAGGCATTACTGCCAATGTTAGTGACCGGATGGAGAGAGCGGCTCGAGTGTCCACACGGTACACCAATGGTTTGCCCGCCAAAGCCGCGCCGACCAACAACACAAGCGGCAGCTCACCATCCGACTCCACAAGGTAGAACTTCGACGTCCAAGTTACGGAAATGAAATTAGTGTCTCCATCTTGACGAGTGCTCGCGCGCTGCTGCAGCTCGTATATTGGTGCACACTATTCTTCCGATCTCAAAATTGTCCGCAGCTATCGCATACGGTTCACCATTGAACGGGGTAATGGAACGGAAACCATGGTTCTTGATCGAAAATCTTCCTTCTCCCCATTCCCCATCTTCATTTATATCCTTAGTTGGAGTGCTCTCATCGACCCAACCAATTTCCGGCGGGTAATGTGTGGCAACGAAGACCATAGTCGGGGATTTGATAACGGCGACTGATTTCGGAAAAACAGATGGCATCGCGCCTCAAACATCGTGTTCGATTTCTTTGTGAGTGGGTTCAGCAGCCGTATCTTGTGCGGTGGGTTCTTCGGGCAAGCACGATGACGCCACGGGAAAAGCCGAGGAAGTAGAATCTAAAATATATTGAAAAGATAACATTCAGCACTAAGATTGAAAATAAGATCTATGGTGACGCCACGGGAAAAGCCGAGGAATTTGAACCTTGCACGAACCGCAGATAGATCTATGGTGACGTAGCGGGATGTGCCGAGATGGAGGAAGGTGAACTCAGCGGCGCGTGGAAGGGCGTGGTGTAGCATGATCCATTCGTGCAGGTGCACGTCGGGATCAGGTAAACCTGAGCGCCAATTTCTACAGACTTGCCTCATAGCAGAGTAGCTGTCCACGTACTCCTCTTTGGCCAATAAGCATTCGCCGATCTTGTGAAGTGGTCCGTCGGCGAGTGAGACCGGCCCGGTTCACGGAGGCGCCGCGCTTGGATGCGCCGCCCTCGGATGCGCCGCCCTCGGAGGCGACGGGCTCGGCGGCGACGGGCTCGGCGGCGACGGGCTCGGCGGCGACGGGCTCGGCGGCGACGGGCTCGGCGGCGACGGGCTCGGAGGCGACGGGCTCGGGGGCGATGGCCGCCGGCGCATTCTTCTTCTCCATCGCCGGCAGGGGAGGGCTCTGTAATATCCCAGGTAATGGGGTTACAAAAATAGAGGAAACAGGTGTGTGCATTGCATTCATGCATAGAAAATCTGGGGAATTTTCGCGCTTTAAAGTAAAACAATCACAAGAATCGAAGTTTCACTTGACCTTGGTGGAATTGAAGTAGCTCATCAAGTCAAGCGCTATAAACCTCTATGTGACTTTGCTAAAACCTTGTTTTGGTAGAGATGATTTGATCTAAAGGGGTTAGATCAAATGGAATTACAACCAACACAAGAACATATGAATCAAGGATCAACTACTTGATCTTATTAAAGATCACAACATGTGAAACCTCATGGTATTCGTTCTACTTTAATCTTGGAAACAAGACAAAGAGATCCAACTAAGAAATATATAACCTTCTCTATTCCATATTAATATTCATCAAACATAGAGAGGTGAGAGTTCTATTATAAATTATTAGAGAAGCAATAACAAACCTTGAGCTAAACCTTGGATATACTTCCAAGTACTCAAATTATCATCTTTAAGAGGAACCCTAGGATATTATTCAAGATATTCCTAGAGAGAGGAACCAATTATGTTAAACATAGATATTGATGATCACATCAATCCCTATGGAGCCTAACCTTAAGTTAGAATTAAAGTCCTTTCCAAAATGAGTGAGACCATTCATACCACTCTTAGCTTTACCTATTTAAGACTCAAGGACAATCATTGAACCAAAGTATCAGGAGATTAACCATTACATCTTGGAGTAGTGAGACAACCTAATATCACCTGGAATAATAACAGATCCATGAATTGATAAAAGTAAGGAGGAGATTAATTCAACCAAGATAGCCAAGTGGAGTTTTAGACTTAATACTTATTGAGATATGGTGAGTACACCATAAACATTAGAATAAACCATTCCTTTATAAGAGAGCCCAAGCTAAGGTGTTACACTTAAGAAAGTAGAATAGAAGTGAGAAATCCATTTAATGAGAGATACCTTAGGAAGCCAAACCTTGATCATTATAAATTGAGTGATGATCATAAACCCTAAGAACTTGAGGTAAGGATATCAAGAACAAGGGGATCATGTCTAGCCATGATCATGCTCTTGAAGTATGTGAGGATAAGTAAACCCTAATAGGATAATCAGATATCATTAGCCACATGAAATTATAAGGAGATCAATAATAAACAACCCTAGGCTTAGACCCCAACCTTAACTTGTGAACCACTTGGTGATCACAGTATAATTCTACCACATTTACATTCCACCTATTCTTCACTTAAGAACCTAAGAAAACCTTAGAGTAAAATTCCATATTTAATATGGTGAGAAATCATCCATCTATAAGACCAAAGTTAACTATAAAAAGAACTATAACCATTGTAGTTACTTTAATGATTAATCGAGGATAAAAAATAGAAGTTAATTGGTAGAAGGTAAAACCAATTCCCAAGTCCTTAGAAGATTAGAGAAACACATGAAATATTAAGCAAGTACCCACCTTATCATGGTTAGGGGAGATTAACCCTAGCACATACAATATGGTGTCATCTCATCTATACAACCTAGAATTAAATCTCAACCCTAGTTTGAACATCATTTGGGTGATCACAACTAGAACCTAAGCCATAAATGAGATTCAAACCAACTCGACATTAGGTAAACATAATTAGAACCCAAGAATTGCACTCTAATTAAAACTTATACCTAATTTGGAGCATAAGATAAACCTCATTAAAACCTTTTAGTTAAAACCATGTGTGGTGATCAACCACTTACCTTTTGTAACCAAGACCAAGCCATTATGGGGACAATATCTACTTTAGACATTTTCGAGAGATAATAAGAGTGCAAGCCTTGAGAAATTATCCTTAGCTCCCAAAGTAAAGGAAACTTGAATTGTCACTATTAAAATGTTTATTTGAAACTTATCCATATTCAAAACATAAGATGAACAACCATATGGTCGGGAACATTGCCAGGACTTGATGGTACTCCTGCTATGAATAATCCATCAAGTTCAATTGATTCAAATAGAATTATAGTCCAAATGAAAAAGGAGTTTAAAAGAACACCTATTTCCATGCCTATTTGATATTTATGCAATAGAATCAAATAAAAAGAATATTTGTTTCCAATAGAAAAGTGATGTAGAGCTCATTGCACTACATCTTAATGGAATCAATACATTAAGAAACCTCGCAAGTAAAACAGAATTCAAATTAATCTCAAAACAGAAAATAGAAAATAATACAAAATAGAAAATTTAAAACAAATAGAAAGGAGAAAAGGAGAGGAAGCTTACTGGACCTTACCTGCCGCCGCAGCCCACCGTAAGCCCACCAACAGTCCAGCAGAAGATCGGCCCAACTCCAGCCCAATACCTCTTCGTTGAAATATCAACGAGAGGGCTTCGTCCTCATCCTCTGCGGGCGCGGGGACGACGACGACGACGACGTGCTCGTCCCTCCATCTCGCCGTCGACCTCCCCGGCTCGACGCAGTGACTAGGCGCGCTCTTGAGCCGTATAAAAGGCACCACGACGAACACTGGCTCGATTTCTTCCTCCCTGCTCCAAATTCATCCACACCGAAACCTAGCTGAGCCGGCCGTTCGCCGTCGCCGACGATTGGGGCATCCCCGTGCCTCGCCGTGACCACCATCGAGACCGCCGTCCTCGACTTGCTCTACCTGTAGGAGGAATCGACCCCAGATGAACCGTAGCGCCGCCGTCGAGCTCGTCTTCTCCGACGACGGGAGCGGGCGATTCCGGCGAACCAAGCCACCATTGACCTCGCCGTCAAGCGCGCCATGCTCCCGGTGAGCTTCGATCGCCCCGGCATGCTCGCCGAGTTCAATTGCACACCGTAGCTCCACCGCGTCGATTAGCCCATGGTCACCGCCGCCGTTCCTCGCCGCCGAGCACGCTCCGGTGACCATACCGGAGCGGCGCCGCCACCATCGTGTTCCCTCGGTCCGCTCGTTCCGGTGAGCACCTGCGTGACCCCGCGGGAACCCCTGGACCGCCGCCGTCGTCGGCAACCGGCCGCCGCCAGCCACACAGATCGCCACCGCATCGCCACTTTGGCACCGACGTGGACACCGGCCCACTAGTCGCTGTCGGAGGGTAGGGTAGCCGGCATCGGTAGTACTTTTCTCGTTTTTAATTCAAATTCACTAAATTACTGAAACTTTGCCAATTTATCAAAAATGCATTACAACTCAGAAAAATAAATATAAGATATCAAAATTCTTATAAAGATAAATTCTATTTAATAAAAATATAATATGAAATTTTTATTTTTAATAAAAATTCAATTGTTTAAACACTTATTAAATAAGCCTTTTCTTTAATTCTAAATTGAATTAAAATTCAATAAATTGGAAAACCTTCTAAAATAAATAAAAACTGGTAAGAAAAATAAAGAAACATTAAAGCTATTTTTCTTTATTTGTTATTTTGTTACATCTTTATTAGTGGAAATTTAAACCCTAATTAATAATTACCTTAATTATTAATTCTTTAAAAATAATAAAAGGACAAATCCAATATGAATTTTTTTCAAAGATATCAATAACTTCAACTTTATCAATGAAGTTATTAATCCAATAATTATAGGGTTATTAACAAACCCTAATTCCATATGGAATAGTATTACAACCCTATCATTTCATGTTGAACTCTAAAACCCTAAATTAATTAGGAACCCTAGCTCCATTATTACATGTGAACCCTAATTTGTTTCTAACCTAAACCCAAGGTTAGAACAGGTGATCATGGTACTTTAATTCAAATCATAAAGCTACCATTAGCAACTAAAGACATACCTAGGTTCACATAAAATGTAGAAGAACTATCACTAATATATGAGTATCCCATATATTCATCAGACCTAAATAATCAAGTAGGATTAACCAGGTGCAAACCCTAGATCCTATTACCAAAGCCATCATCATTATTTACTCCTATTTAGCATCACATCATTGTGATTAAACTCCATTAGCAACCATACTAATATTGACATCATCTCACATATCCACTAAACCCTACTAATGTTAGATAATTATCAAACATCCTATTTAGGAACCAACCAATCCTTACTTAGGGAATTAAATAAGCAAACCCTAGACAATCTCAACCCTAATTACAATACTTCTTATTACCTAAGAAGTATGTTCTTCAAAAGTTATTCTTTTGAAGAAAATGAAGAATCATCCCCAACCCTCGCTTATAAGAACTTATAAACCCTAGCCAACAATCACCAGCCAGATGAATCAACCTTGATAGCAACCATGTATTAATACTTGCTTAGTATGCCTAGGCTTAACTCAACCTTACAAGCCCTAGTTATTGATGAATCCAACTTTATTGGGATCCATCTAATACTCATCCCGAAGCCAACCCGAACCATAGTAAACCATAGAAAATCACAAACCTAATTATTATACTTGTTCTTTATTAAAGAACATGTTCTTCAAAAGTTATTCTTTTGAAATATATAATAAGTAATCATCAACCATACCCTATCAAACTTAAAATTGACAACTGCTCTTTACTTACTATACAACTACTATTCCTTGGTGTGTATGATTGTTATTATGCATTCTACTACCCGTGTATGATACCATGAAACCACACCTTAATAAGAACCTTGTTTGTGAATCACTCTAAAAGTGCAACACACCCTGAATCAATTATTACCACTCACTAATCCTAAATCATCGGGGTTAGGCCACGTTTAGGGCGATTGCATCTCATACTTATGCATTAATGCATCCTTGCCAATCTTTAAACATCGTCCTTACCGGACGATGATGCTATTTCAGAATTTGGAGTTATTGCGTATCGAAGACCTTGCCCGCATAATCTTGCAGATCAAGAAAGGCAAGTTCATCACTTGCTCATGTCATTTGAGTATTTCTATCAAATTACTTGCAAAGTATTATGGTTATCACTATTGCACAAAAATCAAAACCACTACTTTCATAACTATGAATATGACTAAGTGGTGGGCAATGGAACCATGGATTGTGTTGATATGGTGGAGGTTCCATTGCACGGGTTTATATCCATCTAGGATTAAACAACAAATGTCGCCAGTGATTCTTGTGCCGTAATATCCGTGTTAACCATAAGATCCGGAGTGGGACGGAGTAGTCAAAAGTGTTTCCACCTCTCGTTCATCAACGGATGCGCTTTACCGTAGACACTTGTATCTCGTCGGCGGCAAGCGGTAGGCCGGGGAAGCCTTAAGTCCCCACGGCACAGTCCGTAGACACTTGTCGTTCGAAGAACAAGCGGTAGGCTGGGGAAGCCTTAAGTCCCCACGGTATTGCGGTCTATGAGGGATTGTAAGGTGTCCGGAACGGTCTATCCATGATGATAGGGGAAGGCATATGAATGCCCGGAACGGTCTCATCATGGATATAGGGGAGGACAATCTTACAAAAGGGTGGGTGTTCGAGGTAGCGGAGGAACATGATTGGCTAGACCTTATACCGGGCCTCACACCAAAGGAAGTGTGGACGGGTCGCCCCCGGTTGGCACCAAGGTTAAGATCTCTTATGGGTAAAGCAACACACCTCTCGCAGAGTGTAAAGAACCGTGACCTGTCACTCCCCGTTCCGGATATGGAACTGCGAACGCGGCCGGAAAGGAGCTCCATGAAGTTCTAGTAAACCGGTGAAGGCTGACGGACATAGCTCTTCCGAATAAAAGCAACCTCTTGAAGAAATGATTATGAAAACCTGCATTGGTATTAGACTTTCCGGTCTAATGCTGTAGCTAGTGCATTAAACACCTCTTTCCTATAATGAACTTGTTGAGTACGCTCGTACTCATCCCACTCTTAAATCCCCGCTTAGATATGGAGGCACCGAAGGAGGATCTACACCGCAACACGAAGACCGAGGAGTCAACAACTACTTCAAGGGACGAGAACTCGTCGGAAGAGTGCAGTATACCACATCCAACAAGGAGAAACCTAGATTAGCAATAGAAAGGAACTAGCTTCCTAAACTTAGCTCCTATTTAGCTAGAATCTATTCATAGCCTCAAGTACCTAGTTAAATACTCTACAAATAGAGTTCGTGTTAGGATTAGACTACGAGTCGTTCTTCCGGAGTTTATTTGCAGCTTTACCTCATTGTAAAGTAGGAGGCCGTGTGGATCTTTTGTAAAGAGTCCGTGTTGTAATTCTATAGACATGCCTTGGACCCGCATATGTTTCTGTTGTACCACTCGAGCGATATAATACGAGTGAAACGGTGTTTCATTGGTGTTATATCGGACTTGCATATTACACCATGCGATGGTATGCCGGGTCACCACAGCTTGGTATCGAGAGCAAATGCTTTGACCTTAGGATTAAAACCCTTTAAAGGAGACCTATAGGATTGGTAGTGTCTATAGGAAGTTGTCCTAGTTAAACCAAATATCCTTATGACTTGAGATGGATATTCACTTGAGAATAATCCTGACACACTTGAGTCAACCTTATTAATCTATCTGTTCTAAGCAAAGTTAGTTAGTTAATCCCAAGTATGTAGCATACCATTATGTCCTTAAAACAATAGATGAGTAGATCACAGTTGGTATACAATACATGATAGTCCAAAGAAAGGATACAACCATAAGGAAGATATCCTATTGGAAGATGTGTACCAACACATGTTATAGTTAAATAAGAATTACTCAGACCTGCACTAGAAGTAATATCAAGTGATGAAGATAATTAAGATATCCTAATAGAAGGTGTATACCAAAACAAGTAATAGGGTAAGTAAAATTTATCTAAATTTGTGAAACAACTGGTAGTAAGTGATAACTATGAGTCATATGTGGTAGTATAGACCATGATGAGTCAATCATGGGAGATAAGGAAGAGAGATATGAATAAAATATGTCTACTTACATAGTAGAATTACGAATCATATAAGATTCACTTGAGACTCATTATGTGATGGAATAGAACGTCATAAATACTTAGGAGGAGTACAATAAGAAGTCAGGTGTTCACTAATTGTGCAAGAATTGTATTCCAAAACCATGGGAAGTGTGCCAAGCACATCATGTCCATAGTCTCGTGATAGTATAAACACTTGGAAGTATAAGAACTATATTTTCATAGTTATGTGTTTAGAATAGCAATGTTAGAACCTAGACATATCATAGGAACTAGTCCTCAATAACACTTATATATTGTATAACACCTTGTTAGTACTTCCAAAGAAAATTAGGTTAACCACAACTATCCTAGACCACTTTGTTTCAAGTTTATCTCATTGCAAATGTGCAATTCAGGTAAAGGTTGAGACAAATAGTAGAATTCCCCATATTCGTGCTAAGCATCACGATATAAACCTATATTATGTGGTGTTCTATACTACACATCAGAGCCCGATGTTTAGAGATGTCTTACTCAACAATCATATTCAGGCTTATGATGATGTGTACTATAAACACAAAGCTGAATCTTCTTGGATTTTATTGGATTTTAATTGTTTGACTAGATCCATGCATGAAGTTTGACTTCGATATGCAAATGCATGTTGCAATATCAAGTTATCACTTGATGCTATAGATCTAGAGGGTAATGGAAAACGTGTGAGGAAGTGACGATTTCTGAAGATTATGAAGACAAGAAGAAGGTTCATCGGATAAAGGAAACAAAGTTGTGGGAAGCAACCACAATACTCTAAGGAAGTACCAACCTAAACTCATGCTTTACCTCAACAGAGGAGTACTTTAGTACATAAGAAGCATGAAGGTGAGAAAGTCTGGTGATTATGGTGAAGCTTAGGCGTAACCATAGTCATTATGGAAAAGGGAATGCATGGGAAATCACTTTGGATACTATATTCATAGTGGTTTTCTTGCAAAATAAACCCCGAATAAAGGAAGGTGATATATGAAATCATAGCAGATATAAGAAGATCATAGTAGATATCAGAAGACCACAATTGGTATAGGATCAATACTGCGAGATAAAGCGGAAGATGTCTCGTCCAGATTGATCGAACCTATAATAGAATCCATTTTTAGATATCAAATAGTCACAGCTTAGTATAATAACTACAGACTGGTATCAGCTTGGTGTTACAAATAGTCCACGATTTAATTATTTGTATCAAGAAGTTGTGAACAAATAAAATTTTGTTAGCCAAATAACAATGACCTATTATCATTTAGTCGAAGGATTCACATTGGATGTCCACAATTAAGTGGATACACCACAAGGATTCTTCACAAGACCTTAGATGAATATAAACCACAAGCTACACCTAGACTAATATTCTAACCATCAATCCAATGGTTGGAATAAAAAGGAGTCAAAGAACCATAAGAAAACTCTAAGGGGTAGAGTAAAGATTGAGTTGGATGTACAATGACTCAATACTTTAAGCAAGATAGAAGAAGAAGGTCTGAACTGAGAGGAAGTTCGATCTTATTTTCATAAGATTGTGGACATTACTTTCAGAAGGATGCCGTACTCGGGCCGAGGTTTATACCTCGAGGAAGTAAAAAGTGGACTGTAACTTGAGAAAGTGAGTAGTATTTACTCGGAAGTATGATAGCCCAAGTAAATTAAGGCTAAGGAAGTTGGATGAAGGATTGTAGGAGACCAAATAAAGCTCAAGAAGACCCAAAGACCAAAGGAAATTGACCATACCAGTAACCACATACTAACATAATGATTCCTTTCATGGAACCTAAATAACCCAAAATAGTTATAGGTATCAACTATAAAAACCTGATTGGATGGACTAAATGAGTCTAATCCATTCCTAGGAAAATAAACCATTACAACCATTTCCATGGTAAGTGCCTTACCAAGCACCATTACTGCAATTTTGGTAGTAAGGGAAAAACAAAGACCTATTTTTTTTAAAATAGGAGAATGTTATCCAATTAGTCCTCAATTAAGACTGTCAGTACAAGAAGAAGTCTCAATCATTGAATATTCAATGAGAAAGGAAACAAGATTATAATAGTCGGAAGAAATCAATGAATCAAAGTAAGAGCCATGGTTCAGAGACATGTATTATTAGATACCGGAGAAAAATCATAGAACTCGGAGTAAGAAACTAATGTTCGGAGACAAACCCTAATGGATTCCAGGAAGAATCTGGACAAGGGATATATTCAATTATATCTAGTGAGATCAATACGGAGTTCGAGAAAAGATGTAGTCTGCACAAGTCAGATCCACACTCCGAAACGTGAGAGATATCAAACTTCGAGGACGAAGTTTAGTTTAAGGGGTAGAGACTGTAATATCCCAGGTAATGGGGTTACAAAAATAGAGGAAACAGGTGTGTGCATTGCATTCATGCATAGAAAATCTGGGGAATTTTCGCGCTTTAAAGTAAAACAGATCACAAGAATCGAAGTTTCACTTGACCTTGGTGGAATTGAAGTAGCTCATCAAGTCAAGCGCTATAAACCTCTATGTGACTTTGCTAAAACCTTGTTTTGGTAGAGATGATTTGATCTAAAGGGGTTAGATCAAATGGAATTACAACCAACACAAGAACATATGAATCAAGGATCAACTACTTGATCTTATTAAAGATCACAACATGTGAAACCTCATGGTATTCGTTCTACTTTAATCTTGGAAACAAGACAAAGAGATCCAACTAAGAAATATATAACCTTCTCTATTCCATATTAATATTCATCAAACATAGAGAGGTGAGAGTTCTATTATAAATTATTAGAGAAGCAATAACAAACCTTGAGCTAAACCTTGGATATACTTCCAAGTACTCAAATTATCATCTTTAAGAGGAACCCTAGGATATTATTCAAGATATTCCTAGAGAGAGGAACCAATTATGTTAAACATAGATATTGATGATCACATCAATCCCTATGGAGCCTAACCTTAAGTTAGAATTAAAGTCCTTTCCAAAATGAGTGAGACCATTCATACCACTCTTAGCTTTACCTATTTAAGACTCAAGGACAATCATTGAACCAAAGTATCAGGAGATTAACCATTACATCTTGGAGTAGTGAGACAACCTAATATCACCTGGAATAATAACAGATCCATGAATTGATAAAAGTAAGGAGGAGATTAATTCAACCAAGATAGCCAAGTGGAGTTTTAGACTTAATACTTATTGAGATATGGTGAGTACACCATAAACATTAGAATAAACCATTCCTTTATAAGAGAGCCCAAGCTAAGGTGTTACACTTAAGAAAGTAGAATAGAAGTGAGAAATCCATTTAATGAGAGATACCTTAGGAAGCCAAACCTTGATCATTATAAATTGAGTGATGATCATAAACCCTAAGAACTTGAGGTAAGGATATCAAGAACAAGGGGATCATGTCTAGCCATGATCATGCTCTTGAAGTATGTGAGGATAAGTAAACCCTAATAGGATAATCAGATATCATTAGCCACATGAAATTATAAGGAGATCAATAATAAACAACCCTAGGCTTAGACCCCAACCTTAACTTGTGAACCACTTGGTGATCACAGGTATAATTCTACCACATTTACATTCCACCTATTCTTCACTTAAGAACCTAAGAAAACCTTAGAGTAAAATTCCATATTTAATATGGTGAGAAATCATCCATCTATAAGACCAAAGTTAACTATAAAAAGAACTATAACCATTGTAGTTACTTTAATGATTAATCGAGGATAAAAATAGAAGTTAATTGGTAGAAGGTAAAACCAATTCCCAAGTCCTTAGAAGATTAGAGAAACACATGAAATATTAAGCAAGTACCCACCTTATCATGGTTAGGGGAGATTAACCCTAGCACATACAATATGGTGTCATCTCATCTATACAACCTAGAATTAAATCTCAACCCTAGTTTGAACATCATTTGGGTGATCACAACTAGAACCTAAGCCATAAATGAGATTCAAACCAACTGACATTAGGTAAACATAATTAGAACCCAAGAATTGCACTCTAATTAAAACTTATACCTAATTTGGAGCATAAGATAAACCTCATTAAAACCTTTTAGTTAAAACCATGTGTGGTGATCAACCACTTACCTTTTGTAACCAAGACCAAGCCATTATGGGGACAATATCTACTTTAGACATTTTCAGAGATAATAAGAGTGCAAGCCTTGAGAAATTATCCTTAGCTCCCAAAGTAAAGGAAACTTGAATTGTCACTATTAAAATGTTTATTTGAAACTTATCCATATTCAAAACATAAGATGAACAACCATATGGTCAGGAACATTGCCAGGACTTGATGGTACTCCTGCTATGAATAATCCATCAAGTTCAATTGATTCAAATAGAATTATAGTCCAAATGAAAAAGGAGTTTAAAAGAACACCTATTTCCATGCCTATTTGATATTTATGCAATAGAATCAAATAAAAAGAATATTTGTTTCCAATAGAAAAGTGATGTAGAGCTCATTGCACTACATCTTAATGGAATCAATACATTAAGAAACCTCGCAAGTAAAACAGAATTCAAATTAATCTCAAAACAGAAAATAGAAAATAATACAAAATAGAAAATTTAAAACAAATAGAAAGGAGAAAAGGAGAGGAAGCTTACCAGACCTTACCTGCCGCCGCAGCCCACCAGAAGCCCACCAACAGTCCAGCAGCATCGGCCCAACTCCAGCCCAATACCTCTTCGTTGAAATATCAACGAGAGGGCTTCGTCCTCATCCTCTCTGGGCGCGGGGACGACAGCACGACGACGTGCTCGTCCCTCCATCTCGCTGTCGACCTCCCCTGGCTCGACGCAGTGACTAGGCGCGCTCTTGAGCCGTATAAAAGGCACCACGACGAACACTGGCTCGATTTCTTCCTCCTCGCTCCAAATTCATCCACACCGAAACCTAGCTGAGCCGGCCGTTCGCCGTCGCCGACGATTGGGGCATCCCCGTGCCTCGCCGTGACCACCATCGAGACCGCCGTCCTCGACTTGCTCTACCTGTAGGAGGAATCGACCCCAGATGAACCGTAGCGCCGCCGTCGAGCTCGTCTTCTCCGACGACGGGAGCGGGCGATTCCGGCGAACCAAGCCACCATTGACCTCGCCGTCAAGCGCGCCATGCTCCTGGTGAGCTTCTGATCGCCCTGGCATGCTCGCCGAGTTCAATTGCACACCGTAGCTCCACCGCGTCGATTAGCCCATGGTCACTGCCGCTGTTCCTCGCCGCCGAGCACGCTCCGGTGACCATACCGGAGCGGCGCCGCCACCATCGTGTTCCCCTCGGTCTGCTCGTTCCAGTGAGCACCTGCGTGACCCCGCGGGAACCCTGGACCGCCGCCGTCGTCGGCAACTGGCCGCCGGCCAGCCACAGTACTGCCACCGCATCGCCACTTTGGCACTGACGTGGACACTGGCCCACTAGTCAGTGTCAGGAGGGTAGGGTAGCCGGGTACTGGTAGTACTTTTCCTGTTTTTAATTCAAATTCACTAAATTACTGAAACTTTGCCAATTTATCAAAAATGCATTACAACTCAGAAAAATAAATATAAGATATCAAAATTCTTATAAAGATAAATTCTATTTAATAAAAATATAATATGAAATTTTTATTTTTAATAAAAATTCAATTGTTTAAACACTTATTAAATAAGCCTTTTCTTTAATTCTAAATTGAATTAAAATTCAATAAATTGGAAAACCTTCTAAAATAAATAAAAACTGGTAAGAAAAATAAAGAAACATTAAAGCTATTTTTCTTTATTTGTTATTTTGTTACATCTTTATTAGTGGAAATTTAAACCCTAATTAATAATTACCTTAATTATTAATTCTTTAAAAATAATAAAAGGACAAATCCAATATGAATTTTTTTCAAAGATATCAATAACTTCAACTTTATCAATGAAGTTATTAATCCAATAATTATAGGGTTATTAACAAACCCTAATTCCATATGGAATAGTATTACAACCCTATCATTTCATGTTGAACTCTAAAACCCTAAATTAATTAGGAACCCTAGCTCCATTATTACATGTGAACCCTAATTTGTTTCTAACCTAAACCCAAGGTTAGAACAGGTGATCATGGTACTTTAATTCAAATCATAAAGCTACCATTAGCAACTAAAGACATACCTAGGTTCACATAAAATGTAGAAGAACTATCACTAATATATGAGTATCCCATATATTCATCAGACCTAAATAATCAAGTAGGATTAACCAGGTGCAAACCCTAGATCCTATTACCAAAGCCATCATCATTATTTACTCCTATTTAGCATCACATCATTGTGATTAAACTCCATTAGCAACCATACTAATATTGACATCATCTCACATATCCACTAAACCCTACTAATGTTAGATAATTATCAAACATCCTATTTAGGAACCAACCAATCCTTACTTAGGGAATTAAATAAGCAAACCCTAGACAATCTCAACCCTAATTACAATACTTCTTATTACCTAAGAAGTATGTTCTTCAAAAGTTATTCTTTTGAAGAAAATGAAGAATCATCCCCAACCCCGCTTATAAGAACTTATAAACCCTAGCCAGCAATCACCGAACCGGATGAATCAACCTTGATAGCAACCATGTATTAATACTTGCTTAGTATGCCTAGGCTTAACTCAACCTTACAAGCCCTAGTTATTGATGAATCCAACTTTATTGGGATCCATCTAATACTCATCCCGAAGCCAACCCGAACCATAGTAAACCATAGAAAATCACAAACCTAATTATTATACTTGTTCTTTATTAAAGAACATGTTCTTCAAAAGTTATTCTTTTGAAATATATAATAAGTAATCATCAACCATACCCTATCAAACTTAAAATTGACAACTCGCTCTTTACTTACTATACAACTACTATTCCTTGGTGTGTATGATTGTTATTATGCATTCTACTACCTGTGTATGATACCATGAAACCACACCTTAATAAGAACCTTGTTTGTGAATCACTCTAAAAGTGCAACACACCCTGAATCAATTATTACCACTCACTAATCCTAAATCATCGGGGTTAGGCCACGTTTAGGGCGATTGCATCTCATACTTATGCATTAATGCATCCTTGCCAATCTTTTAAACATCGTCCTTACCGGACGATGATGCTATTTCAGAATTTGGAGTTATTGCGTATCGAAGACCTTGCCCGCATAATCTTGCAGCCAAGAAAGGCAAGTTCATCACTTGCTCATGTCATTTGAGTATTTCTATCAAATTACTTGCAAAGTATTATGGTTATCACTATTGCACAAAAATCAAAACCACTACTTTCATAACTATGAATATGACTAAGTGGTGGGCAATGGAACCATGGATTGTGTTGATATGGTGGAGGTTCCATTGCACGGGTTTATATCCATCTAGGATTAAACAACAAATGTCGCCAGTGATTCTTGTGCCGTAATATCCGTGTTAACCATAAGATCCGGAGTGGGACGGAGTAGTCAAAAGTGTTTCCACCTCTCGTTCATCAACGGATGCGCTTTACCGTAGACACTTGTATCTGTCGGCGGCAAGCGGTAGGCTGGGGAAGCCTTAAGTCCCCATGGCACAGTCCGTAGACACTTGTCGTTCGAAGAACAAGCGGTAGGCCCCCAAGCCTTAAGTCCCCACTGTATTGCGGTCTATGAGGGATTGTAAGGTGTCCGAACGGTCTATCCATGATGATAGGGGAAGGCATATGAATGCCCTGAACGGTCTCATCATGGATATAGGGGAGGACAATCTTACAAAAGGGTGGGTGTTCGAGGTAGCGGAGGAACATGATTGGCTAGACCTTATACCGGGCCTCACACCAAAGGAAGTGTGGACGGGTCGCCTCGGTTGGCACCAAGGTTAAGATCTCTTATGGGTAAAGCAACACACCTCTGCAGAGTGTAAAGAACCGTGACTCGTCACTCCCCGTTCCGGGATATGGAACTGCGAACGCGGCCGGAAAGGAGCTCCATGAAGTTCTAGTAAACCGGTGAAGGCTGACGGACATAGTTCTTCTGAATAAAAGCAACCTCTTGAAGAAATGATTATGAAAAACCTGCATTGGTATTAGACTTTCTGGTCTAATGCTGTAGCTAGTGCATTAAACACCTCTTTCCTATAATGAACTTGTTGAGTACGCTCGTACTCATCCCACTCTTAAATCCCCTGCTTAGATATGGAGGCACCGAAGGAGGATCTACACTGCAACACGAAGACCGAGGAGTCAACAACTACTTCAAGGGACAGGAACCTGTCGGAAGAGGCAGATACCACATCCAACAAGGAGAAACCTAGATTAGCAATAGAAAGGAACTAGCTTCCTAAACTTAGCTCCTATTTAGCTAGAATCTATTCATAGCCTCAGTACCTAGTTAAATACTCTACAAATAGAGTTCGTGTTAGGATTAGACTACGAGTCGTTCTTCTGGAGTTTATTTGCAGTTTTACCTCATTGTAAAGTAGGAGGCTGTGTGGATCTTTTGTAAAGAGTCCGTGTTGTAATTCTATAGACATGCCTTGGACCCGCATATGTTTCTGTTGTACCACTCTGAGCGATATAATACGAGTGAAACGGTGTTTCATTGGTGTTATATCAGACTTGCATACTACACCATGCAGTGGTATGCCGGGTCACCACAGGCTCGTACGGCGGTTGGGGTTTTCTGGAGAAGTTGATGGGACGTGAGAGGGGTGGTTTCGTGCGTGAGCGATAATGAGACGTACTGTGTGCAGAGGGAGGGAGAGAGGGGCTTACGCGTCCTAAATGCGACCCGAGTCAACAATGGCACGTCTTCCACGCCCGCACCGCGACACGCGTCAACAATGGCACTTCTTCCACTTCGCACCGCAACACGCGTCCTCGAGTCTAACCCCTGGAAATTTAGATATACTCATGTATACCCTCGAGTCATATACTAGCATTTTTTGTATGCTCAGCTTTCACCTTGAGTGCTAATATCGGCTAGTGCAATATACTCGGCTTTACCCTCAAGTGGCTGGTCAACGGAGAGTCAACAAATGGGATTAACTAGTTAAATGAGTTATTTAATGTGCAAAAAATTCGAAAAGGAGTGGCACTTACTCATGGAGTCTTTACCACAAATTTCCACTTCTCAAATCATAGATAAATCGTAGATAAATCAAGTTTCACCACAAATTGCCACTTCTCAAATCACCTAGTAGCTATGAAGGTGCATGGTTTTCCATAATAAGCCCTACCCAAAACAGCTTTCCCCAAAACATACTTTGTCCGAATGAGACCATAATTTTCACACTCATGTAGATTTGTATTGCAAATAGTTTGAGGTAGGCCAAGATGGGTTTCATTGTACAAAACACGCATTTTCCATTTTTTAAATCTCATATTTGAATCCCTTAGTCCTGTTTACTACTCACTTGCCCTTGGTTTCTTGATACTACTCAGCTTTTGCCCTCTCCCTTCACAAACTCTCACGCACGCCCAACATTGCCCTGATTGGTCTAGCCCATGTCACGCGGATCGTGCCCGACGACCGTTGATCGTATGATCTAACGGCAGGATAACCCCTATCTCTCTCTCTGGTCGGGGCCACCACCCTCTCTCTCTCTCCGTCGTCGGTTAGCTTCACGCAAAGTTTGGTTTTCTCGCATTATTTTTCACGAGCTAAATTATAAACTCTTTTTAGGCATTACTTTTCACGCAAAAATGATAAACCATCACCGATTTGTTGTAGCCATTACTTTTCACGCACAAAAATGATACACCATCACCCATTTCGTGTACCCATTACTTTTCACGCAAAAAATGATAAACCATCACCGATTTTGTTGTAGCCATTACTTTTCACGCACAAAAATGATAAACCATCACCGATTTGTTGTAGCCATTACTTTTCACGCACAAAAATGATACACCATCACCCATTTCGTGTAGCCATTACTTTTCACGCAAAAAATGATACACCATCACCCATTTCTTGTACCCATTACTTTTCACGCAAAAAACGATAAACCATCACCGATTTCTTGTAGCCATTACTTTTCACGCACAAAAATTATACACCATCACCCATTTCGTGTACCCATTACTTTTCACGCAAAAAATGATAAACCATCACCGATTTTGTTGTAGCCATTACTTTTCACGCACAAAAATGATAAACCATCACCGATTTGTTGTAGCCATTACTTTTCACGCACAAAAATGATACACCATCACCCATTTCGTGTAGCCATTACTTTTCACGCAAAAAATGATACACCATCACCCATTTCTTGTACCCCCATTACTTTTCACGCAAAAAACGATAAACCATCACCGATTTCTTGTAGCCATTACTTTCCTTTTAGGCATTACTTTTCACGGTAAAATGATAAACTATACCCCCACAACGGTCGTCTCCTCCTTAATTTATTGTGTATAAACCCCCACAACGGTCATCTCCTCCTTATTTTATTGTGTAAACCCTACAACGGTCATCTCTCCCTTATAAACACCCACACGGCCATCCCTTGTGTCAATAGGTTCTACCTCTCTCTTCTTTTCGTTCACATACACTTTATCCATTGCCATGGCTTCCACGTCTCGGACGCGGACCGGAAGGGGAAGGGGAAGGGAAGGGGAAGGGGAAGTGGATCATCATCATTGCCACCACCACCGTCAACACCGCCATTGATCATAGAGGAGTTCTTCATCGTCGTCTATGAAGACCCTTTGGTCAAGAAGGTACGTACGCGTTCCCACATATATGATGCATGTGATTAATTATGGGCATGTTCTAAAAACCTTTAATTTCAAGGGTTCCCTAATTTCAAACGATCGGCGCTCGATCTCTTTGCAGGAACTCCCAAAAAAATTTGCGGACTATCTTGACGGCAAGGAGCCAGCCTAAGGTGTATCTCGCGAGCAGCTGACCGCGGTCCTCGTCTCCGGACCGTGGAGGTCCTATTTGACTGGACAAGGCCGGATGTACCTCGACAAGGGCTGGGAGAAATTCGCCATCGCGCACGGTGTGGATTTCGGCTGGTTCGTACACTTCAAATATGAAGGCGATGATGTGCTCACAGTGAAGGTGTTCGACGGAACAATGTGCGGAGGTACTACTACTCGTACGACGAAGATATCGACGATGAAAGCGACGACGACGTGAAGCCATGCATCCATCCCCTTTAGATAATTAAGGGGATTATGACCAAGAATATATATGTAGCTTCATATGCATCGATTTAGAGATCTAGCTATTTTCTATATATTATGCATGTAAAAAATAACATCCCATTTCCACTATTATTCGAGCACCACATCCTCCAAACGATGCCGATGCCGATGCCGATATCGGCATGGTCGAACGGCTATGCTCGCCACCACCGCTAGGTCAACGTCGGGATGCACAATGTTTAGCATAAGAGTCACTTTAGATTAAGCTGCGAAAATAGTCACGTGCCATGGGCCGAGGCGGCCCCTACAGAGCGGCTCTATATTATATTCTCTAAATAAAATAGACGACCACAACGGTCATTGGCTGCGGAGGCCCCACGGAGCGGCAATATATAATTTTCTATAAATAAATAGACGACCCACCGGTCATTGGCTGCGGCAGCCCCATAGAGCGGCCCCATTTGTCATTGGCAAGCACCGCGTATACAATCAGGAAATAAAACGGCCCACGCGTCAGCCGGTAGATGGATCCACCCGTCGAGCACGAGACGGTCAGCGAGGAACCGACCTCACGGTAACGGTAAGGCCTCGACCCGACGGCAACCCGCGTCTTCGAGGGGTTTCAAACTAGAGGGAGGGGAAAACTGAGGAAAAACTAACGAGCTGGGGAAAACTGAGTACAACTAACGAAGCAGGGGCACGAAAATAGAAATCCCTTCTTGGTATGGCAGGCTATTATCGGAGATTCATCGAGGGATTTTCGAAGATTGCAGGACCAATGACCAAGTTACTCAAGAAAAATACTCCATTTGTGTGGACAGATGAGTGTGAAGCCAGTTTCCAAACACTCAAAGATAAGTTAACCACAGCACCTGTGTTAGCAGTTCCTGAACCAGGAAAGGATTACACAGTGTATTGTGATGCTTCCAAGAATGGACTTGGATGTGTTCTGATGCAAGATCGGAAGGTAATAGCTTATGGATCAAGGCAGTTGAAACCACATGAACACAACTACCCAGTACATGATCTAGAGTTAGCGGCAGTTGTGTATGCTCTGAAGAGTTGGAGACAATTTCTATACGGATCCAAATGTGAGTTATACACCGATCACAAAAGTTTGAAATATTTCTTCACCCAGAAGGAATTAAACATGAGGCAGAAGAGATGGTTAGAGTTGATTAAGGATTACGACCTTAAGATCAACTATACACCAGGCAAGGCTAATGTAGTAGCAGATGCCTTAAGCAGAAAGAGTACGGAGAATCAACCTATGGAATGGGAGATTCCAAAGGAACTTCGGAAGGAGCTAGAGGATGCTCAGATTTTGTTTATTCAAGGTGATGTTAAGGGAAGTGTAGCAACCATGAGGATTATGGATGAGATGTATTCAGATTTGAAATATGAGATTATCCGAAAGCAAGCGGATGATTTGTTCATACAAGAGGAAATCAAAAGAATTGGTGAAGGAAGACCATCGGAATTCCATCTAGGGGATTTTGATTCATTATACTTCCAGAAGAGGATATGTGTACCGGATGATCCAGAAGTGAAGTCAATCATATTAAAAGAAGCACATGAAACCCCTTATTCCATACATCCAGGAAGTACTAAGATGTATATGGATTTGAAGGAAATGTTCTGGTGGAACAACATGAAAAGAGAAATAGCACAATATGTCTCGGAATGTCATACATGTCAACGAGTGAAGGCAGAACATCAGAGTCCTGCAGGATTACTCAAACCACTAGAGATACCGGAATGGAAATGGGATGAAATCGGAATGGATTTTGTTACTGGTCTACCAATGACTAGTAAGAAGAAGGATATGATATGGGTAATAGTGGACAGACTTACCAAGAGTGCTCATTTCATAGCCGTAAACACAAAAGATACTGCGAGAAAAGCTTGTGGATATATATGTGAAGGAAATTGTGAGTAAGCATGGAGTACCAAAGAAGATAGTCTCGGATAGAGGTTCAATTTTCACATCAGCATTCGGAAACAACTACAAGAATCTTTGGGATCCAAGTTGGATTTCGGTACAAGCATATCATCCACAAACCGGAGGACAAACCGAAAGAACCAATCAGATACTTGAAGACATGCTTAGAGCTTGTGCTCTGAACTTTGGAGGCTCATGGGAGGATCATTTACCTTTAGCGGAGTTCTCATATAACAATAGTTATCAGAGTAGTATTCAGATGGCACCATACGAAGCATTGTACGGAAGAAAGTGTAGATCACCAATTTGTTGGTTTGAAACCGGAGAAAACAAGGAGTTTACACCGGACTACATCAAGGAGAGACAAGAAGTCATCGAGGTGATCCGGGATAGACTCAAAATAGCTCAGAGTCGTCAGAAGAGTTACGCGGACTTAAAGAGAAGAGATTGGGAACCGAAAGTGGGAGACATGGTATATTTAAAGGTTAGCCCAATGAAAGGACTTAAGAGGTTCGGAGTGAAAGGAAAGTTAAGTCCTCGATATATTGGACCATTTAAGATAATCAGTCAGAATCGAGGAACAACTTTTGAGTTGGAGTTACCGGCACAACTAAGTCAAGTTCATAATGTGTTTCATGTTTCACAACTCAGGAAGTGTTTGAAGGCACCGGATGATCCTATCACATATGAGGAAATAGAATTGCAATCTGATTTAACTTATGTGGAAAGGCCTGAAAAGATCTTAGAAGTACAATGGAAGAAGTTAAGAAACAGGGCAATCAAATACTGCAAAGTGCAATGGCAACATCATCCTGAGCGAGAAGCAACTTGGGAGACGGAAGAAGAATTGAGGAAGTCATACCCCGAGATGTTCAGGTACCAATCTTAACTTCGGGACGAAGTTTCTGTTAAGGGGGAGAGGCTGTAATAACCCAGAACATAGGAACAACGAAGGGTAGATTTAGAAATGGGATGTGCATTTCATCGCAAAACGGGGGAAATTTTCGCGCCTTATTGCAACTAAACCTAAGAGGGATCGAGGTTCTCTCTCATTTTGCACTTAGGGTTAGGCAATGTGAGTTAGGGGAATTTCGACATGATCTCTTTTGTATCTTATTGATTTGGGGAATGATTTCATTTGACAAGTGTTAATACATTTAACAATAAGCATTGAACAATATAAATATGAATTCTCAATACAAACACAACTTATGAATTCAAATAACTTTGAATTTCACAATTGAATATTAAATACAATATTTAATTCAGAATATAAACATTACATAAAGCAAAAGCTCATAAACAAAAACTTGAGCTTTATTGATATCACAACACAGATTACATTGTCTTTACAACATTCTTGATACAAGAATTGATGAATAATAAACAGAAATGAAAATGAAGATTACAATATTGTTCCTAAACTAAAATCTAGACTAAATGACTTGGAGAATATCTTCTGGTCATATTCATCTTCAAAAACCTGCAAAATAAAACACCAACACTAGCCAGAATGTTAGTGTTAGCCAAAGAATTCAGTTTGGACAGAACCAAGTGTCATGCACACTTGTGCTTGTCCAAAACCATGGACAGCACAAGATAAGGGCAGCAGCAGACCAAACCTGAGCACCACCAGGGGCTCAAGTTTCAGCATATGAGAGCACACAGCTCATGTGTGCTGGGCAGGCAACAACAAGGCCATGCATCAGCTTAGTCACCAAAGCAAGCCAGGCTTGTGTGTCAATGCAAGAATAGAAGCAGGGTTCATATAAAAGGGACACAAACCCTAGAAGTAGTAACCAGTCGACCAGATAAGGATTCACCAGGTAAGGGTGAAGCAAGAATAAGCACAGTTCATCCAGTTCTTGAGCAAGAACAGAACCAACACACACAACCACTCAACCACCAGAAATCATGGTGACCTGAGAAGATCATCCAAGACCTGGAGGTGAAGGGCTGTGACACAAACCACAAGTCTGCATCAACAAAACATTTCTTTCTAGGAGCTGGAACAAGGTATACTTTGTTCCTGGAAAAGATCCAAGGGATCTGATCCATCATATGCATGAAATAAGCATGGGATGAGCAGATGCTCATATGGGTAGATCATCACTTGGTTTTCACCAAGGATTACTGCCAGTCAAAAGCCACCAAAATAGAAAGCATCTAGGTACAGATCTTGTACACAAAAACTAGCACATATGCACAGATGCACACACTAGCCAGATTAGATGCACAGATAGCACCAGTAGATGGCATAGATTAGCAGCTAAGACTACACAGTAAATCCTAAGCACACAACCATCAGAAACCCTAGATTTCTTCACAGGCAAGCATATTGGCATTCATATTTATTATGATCCCCAAATATGCAAGCAAAGATGAGTAGCCAACAAGATCCAATCAACCATGTGAGCAACCAGTCAGTAGCAAGGCTACTGAGGTCACATCACACTTAGCACCAATTAAGAGAAAGCCAAATATATCACATCACTATCCAGAAATGGATTCAGACTCTATTTGCTTGCCAGATAATCATGAACAGTCAAATCATTTGCAAGCAAGTAATTTAATCATCACTGCATAAGCAGTTCATCATAATCTAATTAATACAAGCATGAATTTATCACAGATCCATGCTTAATACTGACAGCAACATAATATAAGGCAACACAGTTTAATCCATAGCCACTAGAGCAAGTCTAGGTAGCTAAGATGAGCAACAGCACAAGTAAGCAACAGCACAGTGATGCTTGAGCATCAGCATCACAAAGATAATTAAATCATTTAGCCACAGTATTAGCCAGTAAGCTATCACTGACAATCAATTGATCAAATGGGTCAATTATAGCAAGCCAAGCTACACAGGAAAGTTAGCCAACAAGCAAGGAATGATCCAATGGATCATTGGCTTGCAGAGGAAGCACTGAAGCATATCACAAGCACCACTGGGCACACACACAAGTGTCACGGATGCATCACAAGTACACCTAGACAAGCAAGCATGATAGACCAGTAAGCACAAGCAAGTCATAACCAAGCATAGCATGGCATAGTTAGCTTTTGAGCAAGTACAACAGAGCATGGCAAGTATAGAGCATGCTAGGAGCAGCAGAGAAGCAAGCACAGCATGAATAGCAAGCAAAGCAGCATGTGCCAGTACCAGTAAATGGTAATTGGGCCATGAGCTTGCAGTAAACAGAAGCACAGACAAATTGCACATCAATAGCATGGCTCTGAGTGATCACAGGATCATCCGAGAGCAACAGAGCATGAGGAGGAAGAAGAACAGTAACAAGGGGAGGCGCACAGAAGAGAAGGAAGAGATGCAACACTTACTTGCGCCTGGAAGCAGAGGCTAGGGCATGGCGAGGCAGTGCTCGCGCGGCCCTAACAGCTGCAAGTCCAGGGTAGGCGCCGACGTTACGCCGGCGAACCCAGACACGAACCAGCACCACCGTAGCAAGCACCTGAGGCGACGGCACGAGTACTGCGAGCAGCACCCGCGCCAGGTCAACCCCAGGCACGTACCCATCGTCGGCGAGGACGAGATCTCGCCGGAGTTCGTCGAGGCGATTCTCCACGAGATCCAGATCGGAGGCGATTCGCCAGGAGAGGAAGAGAAGGGGAAAACTACGCGGACAGATCGATAGATCTGCACGCGGCGGTTCAGGTTCGGTAGGTAGCTACGGCGGAGGAGCTCGGAGCTGGCCGGAGCGAGGCGGCGGCCATGGCGGCGACGCCATCGCCACGGGCGTCGCAGGAGCCTAGGGTTAGGGACGAAGAGAGTGAGAGGGCCGAGTGAGTGAGTGGGGTGGGCCGTTCGGCGCCACCGAGCCACTATGGGGCAAGCCTTAGTGGGCTGTCCCATGGGCCTAGGTAAATGGGCTGGGCCCAATATGGGTCCAGGGGGTATTTTGGTCTTTTTACATTTAATAAAAGGCCAGAACTTTACCAAATTTTTATAAATCAAACACAACTCTAAAAATCCATTAAAAATTGGATTCATGAATGAAAAATAAATCTTAACAAGAATAAAATATGAAATGGAGTTTATGAAACAAATTCAAAATTATGAATTTTCAGAATTTAAATAATCACTTGGAATTTTAAACTATTATTTCCTTGTATTTAAAAATTCAAGGAAAAATCTCAAATAAGTTCAAATACTTATTTTCAAACATTTCAAAATGAAATTCTAATATTCCAAGTCATTTCTATTGCAAAGGGTATTTTTCCAAGAAAAATACTATATTCCTTTTTATTCCAAAAACTATAGAGGTGACTCTATAATTTCAAATTATTTTTGGAATGACTAAGGAAATCATCAAGTAAAATAGTTTTACTTTGAATTGTTGTACTTTGTGTGAATTACAATGATTAAGACTTTTAAATCAATTGTAAATTACTGTCAAAGACATAAATCTTAAATACAACCCTAAACTGCTATAACTCAACGGGGTAAAGGGATTCAACATAAAATAATACATCCATAATTGCATTATTTGGATTTTATAACATTGTCTTTACCGGACAATGATGCTTCTTACAGAACCCGAGGTCCAGGTTCCATCAACTGCATTGAACTGCACTATCTCGCAGTCCACAGGCAAGTTCACCCTTGCTCATACCAACTTGAGTATTTTCTATTACTTTAATGCAAAGCTATATACTTATCATTCCTGCATCGCAAATGAAATGTTACTTTCCAACTATGAATATGACTATGTGGCTGGCAATGGAACCATGGTATGTGTTGATATGGTGGAGGTTCCATTGCAATGGGTTATATCACCCTAGGATTAAATTACCAATGCCGTCCAGTGATTCTAGCGCCGTACAAACCGCGTTGACCATGAGATCTATAATGGCTCGGGGAAGCCAGCCGTATCTTTTCCCTTCGCACGCCAACGGATCGGAGAGCCGGTGGGGTGCTGGAGGCACCGCCGCAATAGGTTGGGAAATCCTTTTAAATCCCCATCCATTAGTGATGATAAGCTCTACGATCTATGAGGGATTGTCCGGAGTACACCATGAGTAAAGCCGTATTATCGGGGAAGTCTACCGGAGGTGTACGGTTGGACAAAAGGGTGGGTTTGCAGTCGCGGAGAAGGCGGTGTGGGCTTGGATCTTTATACCTGGCCTCACACCAAAGGAAGTGTGAACGGGGGCAAGTCCCTGCGGATGGCAAAAAGGGTGAGATCTCTTGTGGGAAAAGTAACGCACCTCTGCAGAGTGTATCAAATTGTGGCTGTCACTCCTTGTTCCGGGAAGGGAACTGCGAACGCGGCAGGAAAGGAACTCCACGAAGTTCTAGTCAACTTGTGAAGACTGACGGGCATAGTTTTCATAATAACAGCAACCTTTTGAAGAAATGATTGCAAAACATGCATTGACCGGCGATTTCTCGATCAATGGTCGTAGCTAGTGCATCAAACACCTTTTATTCTTTTAGAACTTGCTGAGTACCTCTGTACTCACTTTCTTTCGACACCCTTGCTAGACTGTGATCCGGAAGTGGAGGCCATCAACGATGGAGCACCAGAAGGAGGTTACGAGTTGGTCTACGAAGAACCTGATCTTACCGGCGGAGTGGAAGGCGTAGACTATGGGATAGTCTACGGACCAGATGACACGGAGGTGGAGGAGTAGTGACATACCCTAGCATCATAGAGCCGAGCAACGTAGAACTTACCTAAATAAGTTGTTGAGCTCTCTTTTATATTTGTTATGAGTTGTAATCGTACTTAAGTAGTATCTTAGGGTGTTCTCATAGGACCTGTGAGAATACCAACTTGTTAAGACAATGTTTGTAATAAAGTATGGAGTGTTATGACCTGCAATGTTTCGTTGTACCACTCGAGGGATATGGCAAATTGTGAAGAAGTCCCTTCGCAAAGATCATATCAACGACTTGTATACTACAACATGCGAGTGGTATGCTCGGGTCACCGCGAGGAGGAGGCAATACACTCGTCTTAACCGATAGCCGGACGATTACCGAGGGTCTTCGTCATGGCGCCGGAGATACGCTCAAAAGGAGGTATGTCTGCCGGGGTGCCGGGAAGGGGTAAGCCCGCAGGAAAGGACTCGTGCCAATGGAGATGGGTGAAAGGTTATGTCCGGGTATCCGTCGTGGCATATGTTGTTATGGAGGGATGATGCCCACACGATAGGTATCCGGATAGTTGTGGGGAAAGTGTGCAAACTCTGCAGAGTCAAATCTATTCGAATAGCCGCGTCCGCGGTCATGGACGGGTTGCAAAGGTCTACCTTTACCGGGGCTTGAGTTTTGTTTTGATAAATGCTTTGCAAAGAAAGTGTTGTGTTGAATGTACCGGAAGGGTACGGAAAAAGGGTGTGTGTCGACCATATGGAGATGGTCGTGGAAAAATAAGACCAAGTGGGGAACTCTTTCCTAAGTGTTTCATGTATAGGAACTCTTCCTTAATAAAGATATAGAGATGTCATAGGACCACCATAGTGTCCCCATCACTTGAGATGTCGGGATGCTATATCTACAAGAGAGACTATTTCTCTTTCACATGCTATATCTACAAGAGAGACTATTTCTCTTTCACATGCTATATCCACAAGAGAAATTACTTCTCTTCTTCATGCTATTTCCACTCGGAGAAATTAGCTCTTCCCTCTTGTCATCTTAGATTAGCATTTGTTATCTTGCACTCTTGCAAAGTACCTTCTTGATGGTTTGCGAGTACAATTCCAAATGTACTCACTGCTTTGTCCCTGGCTATTTACTTGGACAGACTTGAAGGAGTTCGACGGATGAAGAAGGAGTTGGCGACGTCTATGCGAGCTAGGAACGTCTTCCCAGTCAGTTGCATGTAGGGTTATGGCAGATGACTTGGGTACTGTACCTTGCTGAAGTGATGATGCTACTCGATGTTTAGTTAGGCCCTTCGAGGCTATTATGTAAGTATTGGTCATGTGACCATGTTGTAATTTTCTTATTCCGCTTTGTAATGGATGGTGTAATTTGATATCAGTTCGGTTATGTGTTCACGACACACTGATCATGGGATCGTGAACTGTATACATAACAGGGAATTTCGGACCGTTAGTCCGGGGTCCCCACAACCGGCGAGGACCCAGGGTCGGAGTTTGCAACAACGGGTGGGTGTACGAGGTAGCGGAGGAATATGATTGGCTATGACCTTATACCGGGCCTCACACCAAAGGAAGTGTGGACGGGGAAATTGCCCGGTTGGCACCAAGGTTAAGATCTCTTATGGGTAAAGCAACACGCCTGCAGCAGAGTGTAATGAATCGTGACCGAGTCACTCCCGTTCGGGTTTTGGAACTGCGAACGCTGCCGGAAAGGAACTCCATGAAGTTCTAGTAAACCGGTGAAGGCCGACGGACATAGTTCTTCCGAATAAAAGCAACCTTTTGAAGAAATGATTATGAAAATCTGCATTGGTATTAGACTTTCCGGTCTAATGCCGTAGCTAGTGCATTAAACACCTCTTTCCTATAATGAACTTGTTGAGTACGCTCGTACTCATCCCACTCTTAAATCCCCGCTTAGATATGGAGGCAACGATGAAGGATCTACACTGCAACTCAAAGGCCGAGGAGTCAACAACTACTTCACGGGACGAGACCCGTCGGAAGAGTGCGATACCTCATCCGACAAGGAGAAAACCTAGATTAGCAATAGAAAGGAACTAGCTTCCTAAACTTAGCTCCTATTTAGCTAGAATCTATTCATAGCCTCTCGTAGCTAGATAAATACTCTACAAATAGAGTTCCCGATAGGTTTAGACTACGAGTCGTTCTTCCGGAGTTTAATTGCAGTTTTACCTCATTGTAAAGTAGGAGGTCATGATGATCTTCTGTAACAGAGTCCGTGTGTAATTCTATAGACATGCCTTGGACCCGCATATGTTTCGTTTGTACCACTACGAGCGATATAATACTAGTGAAACGGTGTTTCATTGGTGTTATATCAGACTTGCATACTACACCATGCAGTGGTATGCCGGGTCACCACAGTTGGTATCAGAGCAAATGCTTTGACCCTAGGATTAAAACCCTTTATAGGAGACCTATAGGTTTGGTAGTGTCTATAGGTAGTTGTCTTAGCTAAACCAAATAGTTCGTATGACTTGAGATGGGTATTCACTTGAGAATAATCCTGACACACTTGAGTCAAACCTTCTTATTTATCTTTGATAAGTGAAGTAAGTTAGCTAATTCAAAACATGTAGCACACCATTACATCCTTAAAACAATATATGAGTAGATCACAGTTGGTATACAATACATGGTAGTCCAAAGAGAGGATACAACCATAAGGAAGATATCCTATTGGAAGATGTGTACCAACACGTGTTATGTTTAAGTAAGAGTTATCTAGACCTGCAATAGGAGTGATAACAGGTGATTAAGATATGTATATAAGAAAGATATCCTACTAGAAGAGGATACCAAGACAAGTAATGGGTAAGTAAAATCTACCCAAACTTGAGAAACAACTGATAGTAAGGGATAAATATGAGTTATATGAGGTCATATACACCATTATGAGTCAATCATGGGAGGTAAGGAAGAGTGATAGGAATAAAATATGTCTAATTATATAATAGAGAGAGTAATCACATGTGATTCACCTGAGAATCATTATGTGATGGACTAGAACATCATAAATACTTAGAAGGAGTACAATAAGAAGACAAGTGTTAATGATAGTATAAGAATTGTGTTCCAAAACTATGGGAAGTGTGCCAAGCACCTCATGACCATAGTCTTATGATAGAAACATTTGGAAGTATAGGAGTTATATCCTAATAAATATGTATTCAGAGTAGCCATGTTAGAACTAAATGTATCATAGGAAGTAGTCCTCAATAGCATGTAAATATGGTACACTATTTTGTTAGAACTTCCAAAGAAAACTAGGTTAACTTTAACTAACCTAGGCCATTCTGTTTCAAGTTTGTCTCATTGCAAATGTGCAATTAAGATAAATGTTGAGACAAGTAGAAGAAATCCACATATTTGTGCTAAGTATCACGATACAAACCCATCTTATGTGGTGTTATATACTACACATCAGAGCCTGATGTTTAGAGATGTCTTACTCAACTATTATATTCAGGCTTATGATGGTGTGTATTATAAGCACAAAGCTGAATCTTCTTGGATTTTATTGGATTTTCGTTGTTTGACTAGATCCATACATGAAGTTTGACTTTGATATGCAAGTGCATGTTGCAATATCAAGTTCTTACTTGATGCTATAGATCTAGAGGGTAATGGTATTCGTGTGAGGAAGTGACGAATTCTAAAGATTTTAAAGACAAGATGAAGGTTCATCAGAAGAAGGAAGCAAAATTGTGGGAAGCAACCACAATACTCTAAAGGATGTGTCAATCAAAATTCATGCTTTACCTCAACAGAGGAGTACTTTAGTACATAAGAAGCATGAAGGTGAGAAATATGGTGATTATGGAGAAGTAGAAATAGAACCATAGTCATTATGGAAGAGGGAATGCATGGGAAATCACTCAAGATACTATATTCATAGTGTCAGCTGGTGGTTTTCTTGCACAATAAACCCTGAAAAGAAGGAAGATTATAGATGAAACGATAGCAGATATAAGAAAACCACAGTTGGTATCAGAAGACCACAGTTCGTATAGGATCAATACTGGAAGATAGAGTAGAAGATGTCCCGTCCAATTGATCAAAACATATAATAGAGTCCATTTTTAAATAACAAATAGCCACAGTGTTATCAAGTAGTCCACAGTTGGATTCTTTGTAACAAAAAGTTGTGAACAAATAAAATTTTGTCAGCCAAATAACTATGACTTATAAGCATTTAATCGAAGGATTCACGTTGGATGTCCACAATTGAGTGGATACACCACAGATATTCTTCGCAAGATCTTCGAAGAGTACAACCCATAAGCTAGACCTAGACCAATATTCGAACCATGAGTCCAATGGTTGGAAGAAAAGGAGTTGAAGACCATAAGAAAACTCCAAGGGGTAGACTAAAGATTGAGTTGGATGTACAATGACTCAATACTTTGAGCAAAACAGAAGAAGAAGGTCTGAACTGAGAGGAAGTTCAATCTTATTTTCATAAGGTTGTTGAACACTACTTTCAGAAGGATGTCAGACCAGAAGCCGAGGTTTATACCTCGAGAAAGTAAGAAGTGGACTATAACTTGAGAAAGTGAGTAGTATTTACTCAGAAGTACGAAAGCTCAAGTAAGTCAAGCATAAAGAAGTTGGATGAAGAAAATATCGTAGGCCCAATAAAGCTCAAGATGACCAAAGACCGAAAGAGTTTGACCATACCAGAATCAAAGACTATTCGAAAGATTCCTTTCATGGAACCTAAAGAACCAAAATTGTTATAGGTATCAACTATAATCCATGATCGGATAGACTAAATGAGTCTAATCCATTCTTAGGGAAATAAACCATCAAGACCATTTCCATGGTAAGTACCTTACTAAGTATCATTATTGCAGTTCTGGTAGTAAGGGAAAACAAAGACCTATTTTACCAATTAAGGGTATGTTATCCAATTAGTCTTCAGTTAAGACTAGCAGCACCAGAAGAAGTCCCAATCATTGAATCTTCAATGAGAAAGGAAACAAGCTTAGAGTATTGGAAGAAATTATGGAAGTGAAGGAAGTAACAGTTGTTCAGTGGCAAACATTATCGAATTCCAGGAAGAATCTGGACAAGGGATATATTCAATTATATCCAACAAGATCACCACGGAGTTCAAGAAAAGTCGTAGTCTACAGAAGTCAGTTCCACACCCCGAAACGTGAGAGAGCTCAAACTTCGAGGACGAAGTTTAGTTTAAGGGGGAGAGACTGTAACATCCCAAGATTTGGGGTTACAAAAAAGAGAGGAAACAAATGTGTGCATTGCATTCATGCATAAAAAATCCGGGGAAATTTCGCGCATTTATTGAAAACACAAAGAGATCGAGGTTTCGCTTGTGTTGATGGGAATTGACTAAGGTCATCGACATGAGCGCGATAAACTTCGGCATGACCTTTGACGCTTTGGTTTGTATGGGAAAGAAACAATTCAAATAGGAATATTTGACTTCCACATTTGAAATCACCTTGGATTTGAAATCATAAATAAATATAAGTAATTCATGATTATTGAATCACTGAACATAAATAATGGAAACTGAATTATAAATATTAAATACAATTGCAAATAAAGAATGGAATTCTTAATTATATATAAGGTATAAATATTCACAAGTCTTAAATAATAACATAGAAAAAAGGAATATAAATTACAAATCCAAAACACAAGAAAAAGGGAAATAATTCTACAATTAAATCTTGAAGCTCATAACCTTCGTCCACGTTCCTAGACCATCTTGTTTAACTTGATCACCTGCAAAACAAACAAAGAGAACACAAGTGAAAAGTAAAGCCAAGTGGCTGGATTAAAAATAAAGGACATGCAAAAGGAAGATCTTTCTTGGCCGATCTGATCCACAAGGAGATGTACTCAGTCACGTCAAGCAGCCATGCAAGCTAACAGCACTGTCACCATTTGCATGTGTGTGCTGTCAACCCAGGACACTCCTTGGGCAGGGTATTAAAGCCATGCCGTGTTGTTCAAAACACTCTACGAGCATACAATTTTTCACAGCCGACGTCCTAAACTAAGAGCATCTCCACTGGTCCCCCCGAACAGGCCCCCGACGAGCGTTTTTTCCATCCGGACGGCGTAATTCGGCCCAGTCGCGCCCCCGGTTCCTCGTTTTCGTCCGGATTTGGGCCTAAATTCATCCGGCGATCCCACGCCATCCCCGGCCCCCCGGGGAGCTCTCGGGGACTCCGGACGAAACGAAAGCGCGCGAAACGGCGAGGAAACTTCCCGCGCGTGCGGTGGCCCCAACTTGTCGGCGAGAGAAACCGATCGTCGTCCTCATCGCATCGTCTTCCGCGCGCCGTAAAGCCTGCCACCGGTCTGCATTCGCCGGCCACGCGACGAGTTAATGTCGTCGTCTTCCGCGCACGCATCGTCTTCCGCGCGCACTAAAGGCTGCCGCCGGTCAGCTCGCCGCGGACGCGTCGCAATCCACGCGGCATTTAATCCCCGCGCCAGCCACGCCTATATACGCCGGTCCGCTCGCCGCGAGGCGTACCCCGTGCTCCACTCTCCCTCCACTCTCCCTACTCTCAAGATGGCGTTCTACGACGACGACGGCGTAGCCAACAACGGCTTCCCCCGCCGGTCGCTCCACGCGTGGGAGGGGCACCTCCTCCACTAGGCGGGGTACCCCTGCCCGCCGGACACGAGGCCTCCCGGAGGCGGCTGGCGGCTAAGTGCTGGCGGCGTTCCAATCCCGCCGCCGCCGCGGGCCGGGCCCTCGACGTCGCCATCGAGGAGGCGAGGATGACGATGACCGACGAGGAGCGCGCCGACCCGCGCCACCACCCCGAGAACTACACGCGGTGGAACTCCTACTTCCTCCGGCGGTGGGAGCGGGAGGCCGGCGGCCTACGACGGCCCGCCGCCTCCGCCTGCGCGCAACAACGCCGTGGGCCGCCGACGGTGGTGGAGCGCGCGGAAAGGACGCTGGCGAACGTCCTCGCGCACATCGAGGGCGGCAACTTCCCGGTGCTCACGATGCCCCCTCCATCGGCATCGAGGGCATCGGCGAGCCGCCGTCGGGGAAGCGTCTGGCAGCCACGGCGCATGGCTGCCAGCTCGTCGTCTTCCGGATCGGCGTCAAGGTCATCCTTGGCGCCGGTGAAGAGGGAGGAGGCGACGTCGCCTTCGACGCCGGTGCGCGTCAAGAAGGAGCCGGCGTCTCCGCCGGCGACCAGAGGGCGCAGCAGCGGCGCCCTCGTCATCCGCGAACAGCCTTCCGCGCCGCAGAGCGGCCGGAAGAAGACGAAGAAAGAGGCCGCCGCAAGCAGCTCGCCGAGGAGGAGGCGAAGCGCGCGGAGGACGCCGCGATGGCGGAGGCGATCGCCGGGTCGCCGCACGACATGGAGGAGGAGAAGCGCGCGGACGACGCCGCGCCTGGACTGGGCCAGGCGCGACAGGGAGCGCGAGGAGGCGGAGCAGCAGCGGCGGCTGCTGGACCTGGCCGCCGCACGCCAACTCGCCGCCCGCGCCGCTCCAACCGCCAACGACGATGTCGCGCGGTACCGCCGTCCAGCGACACCTCCATCCGGCGTCGCTGTCCCCGTCGTCGACCTCGAGTCCTCCGACGACGACTGGTACAAGCCATCCCGGGGTGGGGAGACGCCGGCCGGGGCAGCGACAGCCGGGCCGCGCAGCCGAAGGCCAACGACGACGGCTCCGACGACGACGGCGGCGACTACACGGTGTTCTACCGCCATTTCGGCATGTAGAGCGCCGTGTTTTAAAATTAGCGTTTGAATTCCCCTAGCCGAATTCGAAATATAGTCGAGTTCGGCCTCTATGTATGAACTCCTCCCGTAATGTAATAAATATCATTAAATTTAGTCTATATTCACCCGTTTTTAGCCGTAGTTTGTCAAGTTTCCGTTTTTTAAATTCGCATCGTCGACTTCGCCTGGGCACGCGACTGGGAAACTACTACTCCCCACGCCAAATCTTCCTCCAATCCGGACGAAAATTTCGCCGGATTTGGGCGTGGGGAGCGCCAACGAGTGGGGATGCTCTAAGGCCCAAGAACATGTCGCAGTTCTTTTGTCCAAAACACTGAAACATCCTAGAATTCCAACAGCCAAATCAAATCATAAACCAGAATCTGAAGCAAGAAGATCATGGTGACATAGCTGGATCTAGGAGGAGAAGGACAAGTTCAAGGAGGAGAAGCTCATCAAGATCAGAAGCTAAACAAGATCAAAACACACTTTCTATAGGAGCTGGAGTGAGGTATAAATCTCACACTTGAAACAGATCATACATGAACTCTTTCCAGCAAAGCATATAGATAGACAAGTAAATCGGGGGAAAGCATCAAACATCAATGTGTGAATGTTTTTATCATCACTTGGTATTAAACCTGAATAAAACTGGCAACTTAAATAGAGTAGAATAAATGATACCAAGCCATATTAGCTCAAGATCCAGCTGTATGCATAGTTACAAAGTATCAACACACAACCAGGAGCAAAAGTGACTAGCACCAGATTACCACAACTATAAAAGCTACCAAGTTTAACCCAGTTTAAAACACCATTAGATTTGGGTTAATCCAAAGGCATTATATCTTACCACAAATTTTTCTACTACCTCTGTCCATAAATAGATGCCAAAAATTTGTCTAAATTTGAATGTATCTAGCCACAATTTAGTGTATAGATACATCCGAATTTGGAGAAATCTTTGGCATCTATTTATGGACGGAGGGAGTACATCTTTTAAAAGTTTTGGAAGCACTGCAGTGGCAATCAGAAAGACCACCCACTGCAATCCCATCCAAATACATCAAGCCAACATTTAAATCCATCTGTGAACCTAGGCAAGATTTCCCTAAGACCATATCATCTAGTGAATATCACTTGATGGCACAGGCAAGGGGAAATGCCACCATAAGCTCAAGATCGTCACCTGGCACCACATAAACCGAAGTACATGATCAGATCATGTATACACATGATCTATAGATGTTAAAAATAGCAGCCTGTAACTCAAGCATAGGCAAAACGATAGTATCAAAGCACTATAGGCATGCATATAAGCTCACCATGAAGGTACAATCATCTGCAAGCAACCATGCGTATTTATGGTACATGCCAGATATGCCTGGATGAAGGAATCCTCCAAACAGGGGCATCATCAATATATAGCAACTGGTAGAGTAGTCAGTTATTAATCAACTTGATATATGATGTTACTTAGGGTCCAGGAATTCTTTCCAGACCAACCAAGTAACATACAGTCACAACCAAGCCCTATTAAACAAGCAAATAAGCTCAACAACAAGCCAACAATAAAGGCCTGCTTGAGAAATCAATAATACATGTTCCTTGTATATATAAGCCACTAAGAATTAAACAAGAGTATCACTGAATTGCCTTAGCCAGCAGTAGTATTCATATTCAGTTTTATCAAATATATCATTTCAGCAATTAACTCAGGCCAGGGATGGTTATCCATCCAAACTGAGGCAGCAAGGGTAACAGCAGACCAACAGCCTTTCCCAGAATAACCAATTCATCCAAACTGGAGCATTACCAAGCACATATTAGCTAATCACTCTGATGCAGCACCTAGTAGTTATAGGTTACATCTTAAGCATATAATCTAACTCACTAGAATCAGTACTTAACTGACAAATTTACAAGTCATATAGCACATGAATAGCACTCCCCAAGCATATGCAATAATCAGGTCAAGCACACACAAGTTCTTAGCCAACAAATTCGTAGCCATAGAGAATACAGAGAGAGATGGAGAAAGGGGTATAGCTCACAGTGCTCTGTAGAGGAGGCAGGCGAAACGGTGTAGTCGACGCCGAGGTTGTGTCCGCGGCACCGTCCCGTCGGTGTCAAGGTCGGAGTCGAGGAAGGCGTCACAGCAACACCACCAGCACCAGAACCAGCACCACCATTCCATCCTCACCACCACAACCACACCCTACCAGTAATTCAGCACAGCAGCGCATCGGAGGATGCCAGGGTAGCAGGACACTGCCATCCTACCAGCTTCGCGACAGCAAACCCCAGTAGTGGAGATGAGGGCGAGGCCACACCGAAGAGCATCGGCGGCGGAGAGGCCGGAATCGGCCGGAGCCAGCCGCAGGCACGTGAGTACTGGACCAGGTGGCGGTGAAGGGGAGCTGGCGGAGACGGCCGTGGCGGCGCGACCTTGACCAACGGCAGCGCTCGCCAAGGCCGGCGATGGCCGAATCGGCCGGCAGTAGCTAGGGTTCTCAGGTTGGCGGCGTGGGTGCGAGTGGCGGCGTCATGGAAGTAAGGAGAGAGCGGAGGTCGACAGTATCGGGCGAATGCGCAGCGGCGCCGGTTTTCAGCGGCGAACAACCCAACCCGCGGGCTAGGGTTAGCCGCGGGCGCGCGTGAGCAAGGAGGAGACTCCGAAGAGGGGAGTCGAAGGAGGATACCGTGGTGGAGCTGGGAAGCCGGCAGGCGACGGCGGATGCGGCCGGCGACGGCGGGCATGGCCGGCGGCTGGCCGGAGCAGCCTCGGCAGCATCGCAAAGAAAGGGGAATCGAGAGGAGAAGTGCCGCGTGCGTGGTGGGATCGACAGGGAATGCGTGTGCGCGTGACGGCTAATTTGCGTGCGTGTGCACTTTGGCTGAGCCCAAATCGATTCGTGTGTCATCCGTATACGTGTATCGTGTACGTATGTGCTTCTATTGACCCCTAGCTTCAGCTAAACTAACTAGCTCTACCCAGATCCTTCCTAAATTGGAGTATAACACAAATTGAAAGCTAAAATGTTTGAAAGAGTATTTTAACCTCAATTAAATAATAAATATAAGGTTTTGTTTTGTTTAATCATAAGTTAATAAATAAAAGTTGTTATTTGATTTTTAATAATTAACAAAAGAAAGATATAAAAAATCCAAATAGAAATATTTTTGACAAAAGAAAAGTCGTAAACAGAATAAATAACAAGAAACCATTTAAAGTCTAAAAGAAAATAATACATATTTTTTCTAAATTTTAGAATTTTAAATCTTAAACTATTAAGACCTAAATACTAAAAGAAAATTTCTTATTTCTATTTTTCATATCAAGAAAATATTAGATATTACTTTGTATTAGAATACAATAATTGTCTCTTTATGGTTATGTTTAATCATATGAAAACCCTAATTCCCTATTGGATGAAATCACAACCTTGTCATTTATGTGGAACCCTAAAAACCTAAACTCGTTTAGGAACCCTAATTCCTTTAATTTATATGTGAACCCTAGTTACCCCTAAACCTAAACCCTAGATTATAGTATATGATCTTGTTACCCTCTTTACATTCATAGATCCATAGTAGCAACTAAATACTTGTCATGTCGTCATAAAATAATAGAGACCTATCCCTAATAAATTGGTATTAGACTTTCTGGTCTAATGCCGTAGCTAGTGCATTAAACACCTCTTTCCTATAATGAACTTGTTGAGTACGCTCGTACTCATCCCACTCTTAAATCCCCTGCTTAGATATGGAGGCAACGAAGAAGGATCTACACCGCAACTCAAAGGCCGAGGAGTCAACAACTACTTCACGGGACAGGACCCGTCGAAGAGTGCGATACCTCATCCGACAAGGAGAAAACCTAGATTAGCAATAGAAAAGAACTAGCTTCCTAAACTTAGCTCCTATTTAGCTAGAATCTATTCATAGCCTCTCGTAGCTAGATAAATACTCTACAAATAGAGTTCCCGATAGGTTTAGACTACGAGTCGTTCTTCCGGAGTTTAATTGCAGCTTTTACCTCATTGTAAAGTAGGAGGCTGTGATGATCTTCTGTAACAGAGTTTGTGTGTAATTCTATAGACATGCCTTGGACCCGCATATGTTTCTGTTGTACCACTCTGAGCGATATAATACTAGTGAAATGGTGTTTCATTGGTGTTATATCAGACTTGCATACTACACCATGCAGTGGTATGCCGGGTCACCACATTATGCTCGATAGTGGGTTCATGCCTCCATTGAATCTGGGACAGTGACAGAAAGTTCTAAGGTTGTGGATGTGCTGTTGCCACTAGGGATAAAACATCGATGCTTTGTCTAAAGATATTTGTGTTGATTACATTACGCACAATACTTAATGTAATTGTCTGTTGTTTGCAACTTAATACTGGAAGGGGTTCGGATGATAACCTGAAGGTGGACTTTTTAGGCATAGATGCATGCTGGATAGCGGTCTATGTACTTTGTCGTAATGCCCCGATTAAATCTCATAGTACTCATCGTGATATATGTATGTGCATTGTTATGCCTTCTTTATTTATCAATTTCCCAACCGTAATTTGTTCACCCAACATGCTATTTATCTTATGGGAGAGACACCACTAGTGAACTTGGACCCCGGTCCATTCTTTACATCTGAAATACAATCTACTGCAATACTTGTTCTTTACTGTTCTTCGCAAACAAACATCATCTTCCACACAATACGTTTAATCCTTTGTTTTCAGCAAGCCGGTGAGATTGACAACCTCACTGTTACGTTGGGGCAAAGTACTTTGATTGTGTTGTGCAGGTTCCACGTTGGCGCCGGAATCCCTGGTGTTGCGTCGCACTACACTCCGTCACCAACAACCTTCACGTGTTCCTTGACTCCTACTGGTTCGATAACCTTGGTTTCTTACTGAGGGAAAATTTGTCGTTGTACACATCACACCTTCCTCTTGGGGTTCCCAACGGACGTGTGTCTTACACGCCATCACTCTCTGAATTCCGATTCTACACTGGGTCCCGACGCCGATCCATTGTAGCTTACCAGTCCCCCAGTTGTCTTGTTGCTCTTGTGATCTAACCACAGATGCAGATTGGCATCAATGTACCAGACATCCAACGCATTGGTCACACCAAACCCAAAATCATGCTCCTTGCCATCCAGGAGCTTCCCCAGGAATGGCATGATGTCAATGTCATACGTTGGGAGATTGAACGAGCCAACACCGGTGATAGGCCGCCACAGAAGCGGGTTGACGCCACCGGTGTAGATGACAGTGAACGGCCAGACAGCACCGACGATGTCTTCATCGACCTTAACAATGATCTCGCGGAAGGCGCCATTGCCAGGGTAGCCGGACAAGTCGTTCGCCTCAATGTACTCGTTGGGAGGGTGGGCGTACCAGTCCTCGTTGCTGCCGTGGAACGAAACGAACACCTCAAGGACCGCCCTGTAGGTGTTCGACGGAATTGCGAGCTTCTTTGACTGCACATCGGTGGAGCTCTGGATGCAGAACCACTGCCCGTCGTCCAGAGGTAGGCTTCTTGAGATGGGCAGGATCAGGTCGGCATTCTACGGCGGTGGTGGCGTGGACTCAAAGTAGAGGTGGAGTGTGAGGTTGGCGTGGTAGACGCCGGTGTATGTCTGGTCGACGATGTTGCCCAGGTACACCGCGATCTCGCCGGGCTCGGAGAGAAGCGCAGCGTACCTGGTGATGTCGCGGGACACCAACCAGAGGATGTCGTTTGGTCGCGGCTCAGCGGTGCAGCTGCGGAGGAGCTCGGCGCCGGAGAGCCAGACGCCGAAGATGCGGTCGAATTGGCGGCCGCGGCAGTCGGCGTTCCACTCGAGCACCGCGAGCGCGACGGACCCGCCCCGGGCGCGAGCGGTGGCGAGGCAGTTGGGCGGAGCATAGGCGGCAGTGGAGGGAGGCAGGCCGTAGGTGTAGCCGAAGGAATCGGAGAGGAGCAGCGTGGAGCAGGGCTCGACGCTGCCGCGCGGCGGGCGGACCGGCCGGTCAACCTCGAAGAAGGTGCTGGGAGGTTCCGATAGAAGAACTTTAGCCAAACACTTGGATCAAGGCATTTTTCTCAGATTTTTGCAAGTGTGACATGCTGCTGAATAACCACTCTAAAGTTTTCAACAGCTATATATTGGCAACTAGAGAAAATCCTGTGTTGTCAATGCTTGACATGCTTTTCCACAAGCAGATGCAGAGAAACTTGTCCAAACAGATGGATGCAGCAAAATGGCATGGAAGGATCTGTCCTAAAATTAAGAAGAAAATGGACAAGTTAACTAAATGGATTTTGAACTGCATTGTTAAACCAGCAGGAAATCACCTATTCTCTGTCCAATCTCATGAGCTGGAAAGAAGTTACTGTGTTGACCTGAAGGGGAAAACATGTGATTGCAGAAGATGGCAATTAACAGGTATACCATGTCATCATGCCATTGCTTGTTGCAGAACAGATAGGAAAAATCCTGAAACCCTTGTCCACAGTTGTTACACTGTTGATACATACAAGAGAGCATATAGCTTCAACTTGGTCCCACTTAGAGGAAGAGTATTCTGGGAAAAATTCAGTGCACCAGTTGTACATCCACCTCTGTTCACAAAGGTTATGGGTAGACCCAAGAAAAACAGAAGAAAAACACCAGAGGAGAAGATGAAAAAAGGAGTAAAAGTATTTACCAAAGCTGGTGTGACAATCCATTGCTCTGTCTGTGGGAAAGCTGATCACAACAAGAGAGGGCACCTGAAATTTGTGCAAGATCAAGTGCAACAACAACAGGATGAAATTATCCAGGAAGATGAAGAATATGACATCCCAGAAATTATTCAGGTTAGGAACAACAACACACTTTATTGCATAACACAATTTATTACAGAACACTTCTTATTACAGAACACACTTTATTACACATGCTTATACAAGCTACAGTCTACTTCTTCCCTGCCTTCTTGACCTTCCTGAACCATTTCTTCATTGCCTTCCTCACCTTGCAAAGCACAATGGAAGCAGTAACTTCCTTTCTATTATTGGAGGAACAAGTGCATGCAGGTACTGCCCATCCAGTGCCCTCTCCAGTTGTTCAAGTGGAGGGAAGTCACCTGAACAAATTTTCGGGTTCCTTGCCTCCCTAGGATGCATGCCATGCACTCTTCTTGGCAGCTCAGACATTTATGGATGTTCAGGTCGACAAGCCCTTCTAATTTGACCTGGAAATCTTGGAGTTGGCAAAGCCATGACTTGTGTTCTGACCACACACTCACCAAGCTGCTCCAAAGCAACAACAACTTCCTGCTCCCTAGCACTTCTAGTCATAGCATCTGCCAACTCCCACTCTCTCACACTTCTCCTATGGTAGACTATGTCATTTGGTTGTGTACTGCTACCAGTCGACCTTCTCCTATGGTACACTATGTCTTCTGTGGTATCCATTGCTTGTATTGCTAACAACACAGCAGCAGGTGCTATTTATATGCAAACTAGATAGGTAGAAAAAAACCAAATTCACAAGTTAACAATAACATTGGTAGGAGATTCACTTCAATTTAAAATCACCCTTGTGTCATCCCTGTAGGAAGGCACAATTTAACTACAGCAACAAGAAGAGGAAGAGTAGCAACTGCAACAAGGGGAAGGGGTGCATCAACTCAGCAAGAAAGAGGAAGAGGAAGGGGGAGAAGCGCTGACACAGGAAGAGCAACAAGGGGAAGGGGAACATCAACTGATGAACAAAGAGGAAGAGGAAGGGGAGATCTACATGTGCTACCAGAAAAAGATCAGCTGAAGCAAGCACAAGTGGAACTGCACACCAAGTTGCCAGAGGAAGATCAAGAAGAGGCTATGCAACAGGCCTGGCAGTGTGTACTACATGTGTTTTGGTGATGACAACATTGACCTCAATGCATTTCCAGACTTGAATGAAGAAATCAGTGCAAATGACAATGCACATGAGATGCCTTTGAGTCAAAATGCACCATCCACAGCTGACAACTAGCATCACATGAGAATGTATCACTGAACTTGTTTTCTGGTTATTTACTGAACAATGCATATGACATTGCTTCATTTATGTACTGAACAATGCATGACAAGTTGATTTGGTAGACATTACAATGATGACAGTCTGATGCCATTTCAATTGATTTTCATACTGTAATTGAATGAACACAATTTGAGTAAGCAGCCAACCTCAAGAAAATTTTATTTCATCATATAAACAGTACAAGTTGACTCAAAGAAAGCCCTTCATCAAAGCAGAAACAAAATACAAGGCTACACAACTAGCTACAATTATGAGAAACAAGAACTCTCTCCTATCTCTACTTCTAAGCTCCTCCCTATGTTCTATTTGCATTGCTTTCTTCCCTGCCTTCCTCTTCCTTACTTCATCCTCTAATTCATTCAATCTCATTAAAAGGAGCATATTTTCTTCCTCAGTTTCCCTCACATTCAACCTTCTATGCTGCACCTGGTTTACATCTTCTATTTTATCCTACAAAACAACAAATTGCTCTAGATTTTCAGACAACAATTGAGATAATTTGCAAGGGGATTTGCCAAAAACAGAGCAATGCAGATGATTTCGAGAACAGAGAGCAATTACCAGCGTCCTTGCCCTCGCCGGCGTCCTCCTCGGTGATGCCTGGTAGTACACGACGGAGGTCTCCTTCCACTCCTCCTCCGCCCACGTGCTTCCGCCACCGCCGGCATTGACGGCCGACGCGCCCCCTATCGGCGCCATCGCCTCCGGTGACCTTGCAGACAACTCCCCCGCTCCGCCTCCAAGCACTCCCTCGCCCAACCTCCGCCACTACGCCACTCAGCACTACGTCGCCATGGCCGTGCAAATCGCTGCCACCGTCGCCGTCTACGACCTAGGGTTGGGGACGAAATAGAGTAGCAACAGGGGCTGGACGAAAAGGTGGTGCAACAATTTCCCAGGGGGGTATTAGCAAAACCATCCACGCGCGACAAAAACCACCTGGCCATCCACGCGTCGCCTTCTGATTCGCCAGGACCAAACCATCATGCAATTTGAAAGTTCATGGACGGCGGTATCATGGTTTACAACTTGTTGGACCAAATTATCACATCTAGCACAAGATGGTGTACCGCGGGTGTAATTAGCTCTACTACTTGCATTCAACAGCTTGCTTACTCCGCTTCATCATACAAGGAAATGTTTTGGCTGGTAGTGAGTTATCAACTTATCAATTTATCATCCATAACCGGAAACACCTTATTCAGGGCTAATGGTGGGTCCCACATGGTCTTTGCATCTCACTGGTTGGTGGGCCCAGGAGACCCTTGACAAAGGCAGTAATAGAGCATGCACGTGACTTTGAAACTTCAAGGAGATTTCATTGAAATTTGGAGAATTCAATCCCTGGAAGATTTTCCTATGAAGACAAATTTGCATTCTTCGAGCCCAATCTCATACTAGATGTTTTTCTTTGTTTTCTCAAAAACTAACATGCAATAATCCTTAAAAACCTATTCCTATGATTCAGATATCTAATTCTTACTTTTTCCACATTGCTTCGACAAAGAGAAATTGGTCATGTCATCCTAGAAATAAGCACATAAACCGAGTGACAGACGCCATCATCTATAGATACTAGAAACGAACACGCAGGAAAAATGCAGAGACATGAAGTAACCAAGACTGATTATATAGGTTCAGGCATTCAGAAACAGTTCACATCGATGAGAACCCACTGACGAAACGAAACCCAGATACGCAGAAGCTAGTTATAATTACATTCACCCAAACCTAAGCGACATATCAGTTCAAGGGTTTCTTAGGGTCGCATGATTTAGTAGACTGGCTCTATAAGGTCTTAGCCAACATCAATTTTAGCGGTAAAACTTGCCCAGCCAAGCTCTCTTGAAAGCCTGAGCTCCTGTCAGATGTGAGCCGGCCTTCACTTCTTGCCTCGCAGCTTTGTACCAAGAGCCCTTTCCAGCTTGGCAATGATCTGTTGGTTCGGGATGGCCTTGCCTGACTCGTACTCCTGGATGACTTGTGGCTTCTCATTGATCATCTGGTAGTCAAGCAATGTCTAGTGAATAAAGGCAGAGATATTACAGATTTCAAGTTGGCACTCAAGTAAGATTCATACCTGTGCAAGCTGTGCCTGTGTGAGTTTCTTGTCCATTCTTGCCTGCATAATGCCCTTCTTCAGGTCTGACGGCACACGCTCATCTGTTAAGGAAAACCCAAAAAAAAACAATGGTTAAAGCTTAAAAGCGATGAAATAAGTTGACAGTTAATTATAAAAAACGACACATTGAAATATCCTAATTTCATAGCAACGATAGCAGTATTCATGTTACGTAACTAATGTTTTGATAAGTACAAATAAAACAAAATAATGTATCCCCATACTGGCAGCAGAATGCAAACAGCATCTAACCAGCATATTTAATTAGCTCCAGCAGGAACATACTGGTAGAACCTAAAAAAATGTGGCTTCAACCGCACCAATTATGTTTATTCCAAACCACGAACAATTCATTGAACAATGAGTAAACCATGATAGTTGATCATTTAGGAATAAGAGTTGTCTCTATAGTGTAGACACCCAACCAAACATAAGCTTATTCGAAACCTCGAACAATTCAATGAACAACAAATAAACAAGAGAAATGATAGCAGATAAATAAGGAATAATAACAGTTATAGCGTGGACACCCAACCAAGCATAACATTCTTTAGTAGATATATACTGCTATATCTCAGAGACAATGCATTGCAGTCACATTTGTGAATGCAATAAGGAAAAAACTAGATGTGCTGATCAACTGACAAGCAAATATCATGCATAAGTTCTTTTCTAAAACAAAGGCAAACCATTTGTAAAATTTCACAGATATTACAAGATTCAATTGAGATGCATAAACAAAAGCACATAAACAAATGATTGGACAAAATGGAACAACTATTTTAACTGGTCATTCTTCTTTGAAATATAAAATAGCAACAAACAAATGGAACTCACGAGCAAGATTCTCTGTATCATCATCAAGCCTCTTTGTGTTGAGCGATGTGCCGCTATTGGCAGCCTTGTTTGTCCCAGCATTATCTGCATTCAGCAACAATGCCATCTGAGTTAAAGCAATATATAATATAATTCCTATTTATCTCTATAAATAAAGTGTGCACAAGAATATGTACAGATATCCTGCTAATGTAAAGCAAAATTATGTATGCCACAGCACACCCTATCATACAATATATCACATACTGATCATATGCAAGCATTTATGATGGCCACACCACCACAGCATGCATACAAAAGCTAGAAAAATATCTCATCATACAAGAGAAAGGTATTCCATGACAAACTTGAACCTAAATTGGCAGGCACTTTATTGACATGAGCGAGAAGGTACTAGTCGATGTAGCATGGAGTGCATATTGCAAAGAACCACCTAGATAGTAGACACTCCTAACTCTCTATTTTTGCAAAAAGATAAAGATAAATAAATTATCCTAGATTCCACACTTGGACGTGATAGGTTTGTCACTAGGCTCACGAGGTGTAATGGTGCACTGAAAGCAGAACTAGTTCTTCTAGTGGCAATGTAATATCCCCATGAATTTAGAAAAGATTGACAAGACATCGTCGACATGGATCTACCATGACACAAGGTTTCAGATCTGAATTCAACGCACAAATCATGAAACCTTGCAGTGAATAGTAGCCAAAAGTACTGTTCACACCAAATTTAAACTCAGTATTATTCACTTCATGATTATTCTCAGTGTGATTTAAATTTTCTGACAAGGTGGAGACATGTTGTATCAACATTGTTCAATTTCTTAAGAGAACTTCCAAAAAAATTACAGGTAAAAATTGGGCATCTAAGACACTAGTACACGCTAATCCCGCTACTACGTGCAACATAGCCCCAACATGATATTACTTCCATCAGAACTAATACATAATACTTCCATCAGAACTACTTATACAGATCTTGCCCCAACATATCACAGGTTCTTATCAACGCTTTACAGTGGATTCGCATAATGCAAAAGACGGTTGACACTTGGAAGTAACCTCCAGTGCCAGTTCGAGTGCACAAACAACGTTGTAAATAAAAGCAATGAGTCGCTGCTACGGTGCAGGATACAAGGATGAAACACCATTAACCACATGCTCTCACCTCAGATTCAACACGTGAGTTGCATCAGTACCTATTGAACAAGTGAACCGTAAAAGAAAACTAAAATCTCAGGAAAATAAAGTTAATAAGCACTATCAAAGAACCAAACAACAACATGCAAGCATTTATGATGGCCACAAGATGTATAAGAAGAACTAAAAAAAATATCTCATTATAGAAGAGAAAGGTATTCCATGAAAACCTTCAACTTTAATGGCAAGCAATTTGTTGACATGATGAAGAATGTAATATCCAATGTAGCATGGAACATATTGCAAAGAGACCTAGATATCAGACATTCCCAAAAAATAAACAGATAATAAACGACCCTAGTTCCACAATTGAACTTGATACTTGATAGGTGTGCACTATGCACATGAGGTGTACTGGTGCACTTAAAGCATATTAGCACTTCTAATAGCAATGTAAAATCCCGATAAACACAGACAAGATTGACACAGCATGGATCTTCGATGGCACAATATTTTCAAATCAGAATTAAACTCACACATCACGGAAAAAAGAAAAAGAAAAGTTGACATGAACAGTAGCCAAATCCACTGTTCACACCACACTCGGCCTTGCTACAATACACATCATGATTGGCGAATTTTGTTTCTCAGTGCGCCTGAAATTTTGTGACATATGGTGGAGACATGCTGCATCAACACTGTTCAATTATTTAGAAAACTTCCATGTAGCATTTCAGGTGCTAATTGAGCATGTAGGACACTAGTACACCCTAATCCCACTCGTACACGCAGCATTGCCCCAACACGGTATTACTTCCATCCAGAACGAAGACATCATGAATACAACGGCACTCTACTATACAGATTTTGCCCCACAGGTTGTTATCAACGATTTTTTACAAGACTTTACACGCTGCAAAAGATGGTTCACATTGTAATCCACAGTACACAATCAAACATTGCAACACAATCAAATCAACTAGCCGCTGCTACAATGCAGGATAAAAGGACGAAACGCAGTGAATCGTGTGCTCTCGCCTCAGATTCAACACAGGTGCTGCATCATTAGTAATCAAACGAGTGAACCGTAGAAGAAAACAACAAAAAAACTCGGGAAAATGAAGCACTAAGCAGTATCAAAAGACCAGACAGGAACGTGATCTAGTCTTCTTCTAGAGATCTTCGAACTATAAAATGACCGATTTGTTCGTCCAACAAAAAAAATCTAACAATTTATTCTCCCGAGAACAAGCCAAATAATTTATTCCCCCCAAAATTCTCGTGAGCCATGAACGGCCGATCTCCGAGAAAACGAGGAGATCGGTAGCGCATCGAACGCCCTAGCATCCAGCACCGCGCGCGCGCCAAGCTGGCTCGATTAACCAAGCGCCTACTCAAGAGTCGAGACGAAGTAGCAGCTACTGCGCGAGCGCGGCCAAATCGACCACCCGCGTCGAACGATTTCGGTCTAGTTCGGGACGAGGGGTCGAGAGTTGGGGTTGGGGAGGGTCGGGCGGGGTCTTACGCTTCTTGGAGATGTCGATGTCGGCGCCGGCGCGGCGGGCGGCGTTGACGGCCTTCTCGTCCTTCTTGGCGGCGGCGTTGGGCAGCTTCTTGCGCACGACCACGGGCTCCCAGTCCTGGGTGACCGGCCCGCTGCGGGACATCTTGCTCCTCCTCCGCGGCGGGGGGCTCGCTCTCCGGTGGGGTTAGGGTTTTTGCGGAGAGGTTGGAGACGACGAGGAGTGGTCGGTGGGTGCGAGTGATCGGGTGCCGTCGGTCTCGTGACTCTGTGGTCTTGAGGTGAGACCAGCTGGGCCCTGATGGGCTAATGGGCTGGCTAAATGTGACATGTGATTCGTGCCGGAGCAGACATGGACTCTCAAAAAGAATTTCTTTCATAAAGTTAGAGCCCATGTTTTGTCCCTCAAATTTAAAGAACTATTTTCATAAGGTGATATCGATGAGGATGTTTTCCACAGGACTAGGACGGTATGGATGAAGAGGCGACTAGTATCTGGCATTCTATGTGACAAGGTCCCACAAAAATTAGAAGGTAAGTTCTATAGGATGGTAGACCGACGAAGCTTTACAGAGCAGAATGTTGGCCCACTAAAATATAACGCATCCAACGAATGAGTGTTGTCGAGATGCACACGCTACGGTGGATGTGTATCCATATAAAAAAGGACTGAATTAGAACGAGGTAATACGTGATAGCTAGGGGTGGCACCGGTCTTTGATGGACCGAAAAGTCTCCTTTGTGCAGGGTTACTGCTCTTTGAAAGACGAGGTCTAGTGGAAGAGGCGGATCCGGCAAGTTGAGTACTAAGATTCAGCATTAGCATACAATCAAAGAGTAAGGAGAAGTTATTTGCAATGGCCGGTAGATGAGAAGGTAGTCCAACACCTAATATGGCGCTATGGTCCTATCCAACGAAGGCCTCCAAAAACACCAGTAATTGAATTCTAGGGAGTATGGAAAATACAATGAGGGGCAGAACACGACCAAAGTTTACATAGGCGGAGGCGATAAAAAGAGACTTGAGGGACTGAAATATACCGCATGGTAATTAATGATCCATGTGCCACAATCTTAGTCTACTTGTTCTTTTTCTCTCATCTTATTTTGGTTTCCATAGAACTAACATGTGGTTGGGTGATTAGGAGGGCAATGGCATCCCAGACCACCAGAGTTCAAACCCCAGATTTGACACTTTGGTGTCTTATAATAATCGGAATATTCTTCGGTGGGAGGCGACGTTCCCATCGACAACGAGGCGTCTGTGGTGACTTCATCAATCTGAAGACCAGTCGGATGAAATTTCTTTGACTTAGTCTCTCGGAAGTGCTCATAGGGGTAGGGTGTGTATGCGTTCATAGGGTTGAGTGTATGTGCGTATGTGTGGGCGTCTACGACTATACCGTGTTTCGCAAAAAAAAAGTAGTTGAACGTGATTTTTTTAGCGATATCCATCCATTTATTGAAATGAAATGAGTAAAGGATAGGAAATCTTTATTTGATCCTGGATTCAAATGAAACTGGGGTTTGTACAATCCAACTAGATGTTCTTATAGAATTCCTGGATTCAAATGAAAAGTGGGGTTTGTACAATCCAACTAGATGTTCTTATAGAATTCCTTCATATAAGAAAAAGAAACAAGGGTATGTATAATAACACTGCAACTTTATTTTGCGTCTAAATTGGCAATGATTTAATCTTGACTATCACATGTTATCTTCTCCTTATTCGTGCAAGTCATATAAATCCACGTATGTTTCAAACCTTGGTTTGTACATGCATATTCTTATCATATTAATGTGTTTAATCAAGATATATGATATATTATCTTATCGTTGCAATCCTCCATTTCCCAATAGAATTTCTTCTGATCCAAAGATGTTTAACTCTCTCAAGTATTAGCTCATCGGCCTTAACCTTCTGGCCTATTTTCTTGACACTGAATCCAGGAAATAAAACATCTTTAAGGGCCTCTTTGGTTTGCCGCATTAAGTCCTATACAAACTAAAACAAATGAATATGTAACTGAAGTTATTTGGTTGCACCATATGAAGAACACATGAACTTTAATTTCAAAAAAAAAAAGAACACATGAACTTTCCTCGAAGAATAGATGCACATGCACTACACTATTGTTATCTTACAAAGAAATATTCAACAAGATTGGACTAAACTTAAATTTCCCTTTGGAAATGAATGTAAAGTAAACAGTACAAACATTTGTATGGTTTTTCAGCCCTAAGAATCAAAGAAGATCTACAGAGAAAAACACAATGAACTGGAAGAACATCTCCCGTATTGCATATTCATAATTTGATATGTGTACTGCATATCTGTGTATTCAAAATACGTTGATGGAGACCAGAACAGCCGTTCTGTCCAAGGCCAAAATGCTAGTGTTATCAGACGCCTGTGAACACGCTTCTTTCTTCCCGCTGTCACTCAAGAAACCTATCAGATGGTTTGAAATCTGAATCGTGACATGCAGAAAACAATGTAACCAGCAACAGTGTCTGAAGCTTGATTATTTAAAGTACCAGTAGTGTACTGACATGAATCACAATTCGTGGAAAGCTGAATAATTTCTAAACCAAATTAACAGTGACAATGATACAGTTCATGTTACCCGTAATTGGAAGAAGTGTTTAATTGAATTTGCAAGATTTATACCTACAACATGGAGGCATAAGATAAAGCTTATGCAATCCTTATTACAGACTTCCCGAACAATTCAGATATCTACATGTGCAGTTCGATCAACAGATCCTCCAAGCAACCTGGAGGGAAATCTGGAGCTTACATCTCGCGATCTCTTCAAGCATGAATCATCAGTGTGGTCGAGAATTATAGTGTAGTCCTTGCTGCTCACATCTCTGAAGTAGCATCCATCGGCACCGATGTATTTGTACACCTGATGGTTCTGCCCCGATCCAGAAATCACCAAATTCTTCTTCACCCTCATGCTACCGCGTGCCGACTGCGAGTTCTGCAGAGAGCTGTTAGACCTCTTCTCATTGATGCCCAGCTTGACAACTGAAATCATGGAGTACTCATCTTCCACTTCATCTGAGGTTCCAGAGAAGAGATATAGTGGGAAGACCTGGTGAATTTCTTCCGAGAGCAGCACCGTAGTGTCGTTTGTGGCGGAAACACCAGACCTTGCATCGATCGTTTGGTTCACCACTTGGACAACGCCGTTCTTGCTATACACATTGCTGTTTTTGTAGCTGAATCTCTGGTAGAATGTTGTCATGACCTTCCCATGTGATGATTCCACCCACCCGGTGGCTGAGACATGTCGGCTTGCAGTCGTCACAAACTGCCCATCCAGCTCGCTGAACTCCGATTCCACACTGGGTCCTGACGTCTCTGCATTGTAGCTTATCAGTCCCCCAGTTGTCTTGTTGCTCTTGTGATCTAACCACAGGTGCAAATTGGCATCAACGTACCATACATCCAGTGCATTTGTCACACCAAAACTGAAATCATGCTTCTTGCCATCCAGGAGCTTCCCCAGGAACGGCGTGATGTCAATGTCATACGTTGGGAGATTGAATGAGCCAACACCGGTGATAGGTCGCCACAGAAGCGGGTTGACGCCGCCGGTGTAGATGACAGTGAACGGCCAAACAGCACCGACGATGTCCTCATCGACCTTAACAATGATCTCCCGGAAGGCGCCATTGCCAGGGAAGTCGGACAAGTTATTAGCCTCAATGTACTCGTTGGGAGGGTTCGTGTACCAGAACTCGTCGCTGCCGTGGAACGAAACGAACACCTCAAGGACGGCCCTGTAGGTGTTCGACGGAATTGCGAGCTTCTTTGACTGCACATCGGTGGAGCTCTGGATGCAGAACCACTGCCCGTCGTACAGTGGTAGGCTTCTCGAGACGGGCAGGATCAGATCGGCATGCTGCGGCGGCGGTGGCGCGGGGTCAAAGTAGAGGTGAAGCGTGAGGTTGACGTGGTAGACGCCGGTGTATGTCTGGTCGACGATGTTGCCCAGGTACACCGCGATCTCGCCGGGCTCGGAGAGAAGGGCAGCGTACCTGGTGACGTCGCGGGAGACCGACCAGTGGATGCCGTTGGGGCGCGGCTCGGCGGTGCAGCCGCGGAGGAGCTCGGCGCCGGAGAGCCAGACGCCGAAGATGCGGTCGAACTGGAGGCCGCGGCAGTCGGCGCTCCACTCGAGCACCGCGAGCGCGACGGACCCGCCCCCGGCGGCGAGGCAGTTGGGCGGAGCGTAGGCGGCGGTGGAGGGAGGCAGGCCGTAGGTGTAGCCGAAGGAGTCGGAGAGGAGCAGCGTGGAGCAGGGCCCGACGCTGCCGCCCGGCGGCCGGATCGGGCGGTCAACCTCGAAGAAGGTGGTGGGTGGCTCCGAGGCGTTGACTGGGGCGAGCTGGAGCGGCGGGAAGCGGTGCCTGCGCGGCACTCCGACCGCTGCGTGGGGGAGGAGCAGCGCGAGCAGGAAGAGCAAGCAGGAGCTGGTGGCCGCCGATGCCATGGCTGAAGCTGGAGCTGGAGCGAGTGGTGGGGTGGAACTGGATTACTCCAAGCATCTTGGGATGTGTTGCAGACTTGCAGTTGACATTTTGCTTCAGAACGAGGCCGTAGATGGATCTACTCGTACTCTTTCTGATTTCCAATGAGAGGGCACAGATTTTATATTCTCTGATTTTTTTTTCTTGGATAAGATTGTTCGAAGAGAACGAAGAGAGGAAAACTAACCATTTCTTCTGTGCATTTTTTTAGACGACAGTGTGCATTATTCGGAGAGAAGTAGATAACCTGGTACATACTACTCCGTACATGAAGTTCAGTCTTGATCTTTATGCCCTTTGTTGGAACTATTTCTTTCACAGCGTTTTTGAACTCATTTGTACAAGAAGCAAGCCTAATAATTACCCAACTAATTTGATCGGATTGGTCCACCGCTACCCCTAGGCATTTTTACAATTGCTCAAGATTGATATGTAATTCGCATTTTATTTCTCAAAAAAAAACGCATTTTGTTTTTGTATAACTTTCATGATACTTGAGACTCTTAAGCGGTTGTGTGCATCATACCTATGCAAATGCCAGGTGTAATTGCTTCACAAAAGTAATAATCACGCGGGGTAAAAATCGCCAGTTTAGTGCGCGGCCACTGAAATGTGGCGCTTCAACTGGCGCGGGCGCTAGGCGACTACGAGTCGCTCGCGGAAGCGGAGCTCTTGGCGGGTGCGGACAACATCGTTACCGCCAAGCAGCGGCTTCTCACCTATACCGAGGCAGATGAACGTGCCATGGCGGCGTGACGCGACGCATTCCCACATGACGTCATCCACGAGCATAAGAGCATCTCCAGCGTCCCCAAAGCGTCCCACAAAGGGATTTGGAGCGCGCCGGCAAAAAAACGTTCTCAGCCGCGCCCAAAGCCGCCTTTTGTCCGGCGCGTCCCGATACGGTGTCCGGCACCCCGAGGCCGTCCCCGCCCCACGGGGGATGCACCGGGGACGTCGGACGCACCGAAAAGTGAGGCGGGCTCCCACATGTTCGTGACTATTCCCATAAACCGTTGGTTCGCGCATTTTTTTCTCGTCGCTCCTTCCCTCCCGCGCCTCCCACCCCTACGCCGCTGGATTTGCCGGCCGCTTCGACGACTGATCTCTTCAGAGAGTCGGCACCAACGTCGCGGCTGGCACTCTCGCTGGTCGTTCCGCCGCCGCCGCTTCGCCTGCGCGTCCCAGAACGCGACGTCAAATCCGCCCCACCTCCACGCACACAAGGTGCTCGACGAATTGCCAGGTACGCGCGATTGGGCGTTGTTCGTTGCGTCGTGTGCCGCGGTGCAATTTTAACCATTGATTTTGCTTCAGACATGGATAGCGACGACGAGATGATTAGCCTACTGCTAGAGGACGAGCAAGCCTTCGATGACGACCGCCGGGAGCATTTGCTGATCATCGCGGCCCTCCAGGACGTGCTTGACGCCAAGGCGGAGAAGAGGAAGAGTCCGCGCCGCGGAGGATCAAGGCCGGGGAGAAAGAAGTCGAAGCCCCGGCAGAGGATGGAGGGGCATACCATGCTGCACAACGACTACTTCGCAGATGACGCAACAAATGCCGACAATTTTCGGCGTCGGTATATGATGAGCAAGGGTCTATTCATGAATATCCTCCGCGGCATTCGAGAGTTTGACCCCTACTTCAAGCTCAAGCATGACGTTGTAGGCGATGTCGGATTCTCGTTGATTCAAAAGTGCACCGCCGTCATGAGGATGCTTGCATACGGAGCAACTGCCGATACACAGGACGACTACCTTCGCATGAGTGAGTCAACTGTCATTGAGTGCATGTACAAGTTTTGCCGAGCTGTGGTGGAAAAGTTTGGCAAATACTACTTGAGAGGGCCAACTGAGGAAGAGACTGCAAGGTTCATGGCACAAAATGCTGCTAGAGGATTTCCTGGAATGCTTGGAAGCATCGATTGCATGCACTGTGCATGGAAGAACTGCCTGTTTGCTTGGCAAGGTATATGCAGAGGGCGTCATGGATATTGCAGTGTGGTGCTTGAAGCTGTGGCAGATTATGATCTCTGGATTTGGCATTCTTTTTTTGGCATGGCCGGATCACACAATGACATCAACGTGTTGCAGCAGTCTCCGGTGTTCAGCAGGCTAGTGGAAGGGCATGCTCCACCATGCAACTATGAGATCAATGGCCACCAATATACCAAAGGCTATTATCTAGCGGATGGTATATATCCAGCATGGGCCACTTTTGTCAAAACAATCTCGAATCCATCAGGTCACTTTGCTACACGACAGGAGGCTTGTAGGAAGGATGTCGAGTGGGCATATGGTGTGCTTCAAGCTCAATTTTCAATTGTTCGGTACCCTGCTCTAAGCTGGTCTCACGACCAAATGTGGGAGGTGATGCAGGCTTGTGTGATCATGCACAATATGATCATCAAGGATGACCGCAAGAATCAGGTCAGGTCACTGATGACCCACAAGTACAGGGGATCACAACAGTCTTCGAGGGAAGTAAAACCCAATTTATTGATTCGACACAAGGGGAGCCAAAGAATATTTGTAAGCCTTAACAACGGGTTGTCAATTCAGCTGCACCTGGAAACAGACTTGTTCGCAGGAGTTTATCAGTAGCAACAGTTTTATAGTAGTAGCAGTAGTGAAATATAAGCAGCAGTGTAACAAAGACAGCAGTAGTGATTATAGTAAACAACAGGATTAAAATATCAGTAGGCACAGGGGATGGATGAACGGGCGTTGCATGGATAAGAGAACTCATGTAACGATCAAGGCAGGGCATTGCAGATAATAATAAAACGGTATCCAAGTACTAAACAACCATAGGCATGTGTTCCGTATATAGTCGTACGTGCTCGCAATGAGAAATTTGCACAACATCTTTTATCCTACCGATCGGTGGCAGCCGGGCCTCTAGGGAATCTACTGGTAATTAAGGTACTCCTTTTAATAGAGCACCGGAGCAAAGCATTAACACTCCGTGAACACATGTGATCCTCACATCACAGCCTTTCCCCTCCGGTTTTCCCAATTTCTGTCACTTTGGGGCCTCGGGTTCCGGATAGCAACATGTGTATACAACGTGTAGGTAAGATCATAAAACAATGAATATCATCATAAAACAATAACATGTTCAGATCTGAGATCATGGCACTCGGGCCCTAGTGACAAGCATTAAGCATAACAAGTTGCAACAATATCATAAAAGTACCAACTACGGATACTAGGCACTATGCCCTAACAATCTTATGACTATTACATGATCAATCTCATCCAATCCCGACCATCCCCTTCAGCCTACAGCGGGGGAATTACTCACACATGGATGGGGGAAGCATGGATGGTCGATGGAGAGGCATCGGTGGTGATGGTGGCGATGATCTCCTCCAATTCCCCGTCCCGGCAGGGTGTCAGAACGGAGTTTCTGGTCCCAAGACGGAGTTTCGCGATGGCGGCGGAGTTCTGGATGTCTTCTGGCAGATTGGTCGAACTCCCGTGCGTTTTTAGGTCGAAACCCTTAAGTAGTCCAAAGGGGAGCGTCGGAGGCTGGCCGAGGCACCGCCACCATAGGCTGGCGCGGCCCAGGGGCCCACCGCGCCGCCTTGTGGGGTGGGCGCCTCGTGGCCCCCCTCCGTCTCGTCTTCTGGCTCCGTCAATCTTCTGTGAAAATAGGCCCATTGCAATTATTCCCGGGGATTTTCCTGAAAGTTGAGTTTCGCACAAAAACAAGACATCAGGGCAATTCTGCTGAAAACAGCGTTAGTCCGTGTTAGTTGTATCCAAAATACACAAATTAGAGGCAAAACAATAGCAAAAGTGTTCGGGAAAGTAGATGCGTTTTGGACGTATCAACTCCCCCCAAGCTTAGCTTATTGCTTGTCCTCAAGCAATTCGATTAACAACTCGAGTGCGATAAAAGAACTTTCACGAACACATTTGCTCATATGATGTAAATATTCTCATGATATGGACAAGTACTTAGGCAATTCATAATAAGATACATGCAAATAAAGTCATCTAATAGTTATGCCAATCATGAAAAAGATACCAACAAACTAATAATAAGCATCATGAATCATGTCTATTAGCAGGATTGCAATGTTCATAAAAAGATATGATAAAGTGGTATCTCGCTTGCCCGTATTTGTACAGCAAAACATAAATGCCCAGGCACCTCTGAATTTCATGGAGAGATTAGAAGTAAAGATTGTCAAAGATAAAAGCATAAAAGTTATACCACAACTAATAATATTTTGGGACAAGCATATTACACTAAGAATGACAATTATGCTCTCAAGAAGGTGCTCAAATAAAGGATGGAGACTCAATGTAAAAGTAAAAGATTGACCCTTCGTAGAGGGAAGCAGGGATTAACATGTGCTAGAGCTTTTCATTTGTAAAACAGGAGTAAAATTATTTTGAGGGGTGTTTGTTGTTGTCAACGAATGATAGTGGGCACTCTAACTACCTCGTCAACCAGACTTTCAAGAGCGGCTCCCATGAAGGACGTTATCTCTACCAGCAAGGTAAATCATCCCTCTTCTCTTTTGTTTACACATATACTTTAGTTTCATTATGGATGACACTCCCCCCAACCTTTGCTTACACAAGCCATGGCTAACCGAATCCTCGGGTGCCTTCCATCATTCACATACCATGGAGGAGTGTCTATTTGCAATTTAAGTTGCTTACTGATAAATCAGGGCAAAACATGTGAAGAGAATTATTGATGAAAGTTGATTAATTGGGGCTGGGTACCCCATTGCCGACTCTTTTTGCAAAATTATTGGATAAGCGGATGTGCCACTAGTCCATTGGTGAAAGTCCGTCGGGAGTAAATGACAAGGTTGAAAGATAAACACCACATACTTCCTCATGAGCTATAAAACATTAACACAAATTGAGAAGTACTTTGAAGGTTTAAAGGTAGCACATGAGAATTTACTTGTAATGGTTTGAAATGCCATGCAGGGAGAGTAGGGCCGTAGCTATGAATGAGCTAGGGGGGCCACCGCCCCCCCACCCCACCCATGGACTTGGCCTCACTATTGCGCAATTGTGAATTTTGGTCCCACTATCTGGAAATGTTATTTTCCAAAGCCCGACCTGTGCCAAATTTCACTTTCAACTGCCCATGGGCACATGAACCTCACATGAGGTCAGGGGCGCCAACGAAAAAAAGGTATGTTTTAAATTTTCATATGAAATGTCTATATATTGGTCTGCATTAGCTAAAAGAAAGTGACTTATGATATTTATGCACGAATTACTAGGAAGAAGACAATGTTTGCGAATAAGATCGGAATTTCGAGGCTATAGCTATTGCCAATGAAAAGATGGAAAGTGGAGGAGTTGAGATGTCTTCAATTTCTTATCCCACAATGTGTTTTTTAGAATAAAAATAGAAACTCATATATTTGTAATAACACATCAAAATAGGGATTAGAATAAATGAAGCTACTCTAGCAGGCCATACATATCCTGAAGTACAATCGGCCAAAGAGAAAGGTAAAGGTGTCGGTTTGTCTGGGCCTGTGAAGAGAACATCACCAAAAAAGGTGACTTCTGCAAAAACATGAAACTCTTGATTGTTTCCAAGGCCGAATTAGTTTTAACAATTGACGTTTGGCTATGAATGCAATATCTCTTCAAAGATACGTTGATGAGAGTGACCCTGGGAGAGACAATGCATGGAAGTAACCTCCACCTATGTTTCATAGATGGATTTGGAAGTGGAAGCAGGTGTATTGTGGTTCCGCCGCACCTCCGCCGCACCTCCCGCCGAAGATCCGCGTCCCTCCGTGCGCGCCACCACACCCCCGCCGCGGTCTTCTCCACCATTTTCGCCGGTGAGTATTCCGCCGCGTTCTAGCTTCTTCGTTCTAGCCGGTAAAATGGACGTATTTGGGGGCTGATGTATGCTTCACCGTGGTAGATGCCTTCGGAGGATGTGCATATGGCGGATTTGGAGGATTCATCGACTGATTGGTCCTCATCGGATTCCGGCGATTCGGACCTCGACGAGGTGCTCAACGACGACGAGACGGAGATGATGTTGCTGATGTTCGGCATGAAGCACATGGAGGACCACGCCAAGCTGCTAGATCAGAGGAAAGGTTCCGTGATGGGGCGTATGTGCATTCCGCGGAACCGCGCACTCGGCCACGAGCAGCTGATGCAAGATTATTTCAAGCAAAGAAGAAACGTTGCCCAAGTCATGGGATTTATCCCATATCAAAAAAAAAAATGCCGCCATGAGGGTTATTGCATACGGTATACCAGAAGATTATACCGATGAGTACCTTCGCATTGGTGTGCAAACAACCACGGATTGCGTGCGTATGTTTGCCAAGATGGTGATCAAGTTGTATGGAGAGACGTATCTCCGAGCTCCAAATGAGGAAGATACAAAAAGGCTCATGGAGATCAATGAAAGAGGAGGTGGCCGGGGATGCTTGGTAGTTTGGATTGCATGCATTGGACATGGAAAAATTGTCCAAAAGCATGGCATGGAATGTATTGTGGCAAAAGCCATGATGCTACCATTGTTCTTGAAGTTGTGGCCTCACAAGACTTATGGATTTGGCATGCTTTTTTTGGATTGCCGGGGACACTCAATGGCATCAACATCTTGAATAGATCCCCTTTGTTTGCAAGACTAGTTAAGGGTGAAGCACTAACTTGTAACTACAAAGTTATGAATAATGAGTACACCATGGGGTACTATCTCACAGATGGTATTTACCCTAACTATGCAACTCTTGTCAATTCCATAAAAGAGAAAAAGGACAAGGCTTTGACAAGAAAGGAAGCTTGCTTCACCAAAAATCAAGAGGCATGCCGCAAGGATATTGAGAGAGCTTTTGGTGTCTTGCAAGCCAAGTTTGCCAATGTCCGGGGTCCGGCAAGGTTTTGGGACAAGGAAACTCTTGTTGATATCATGACATGTTGTGTGATTCTTTACAACATGATCATTGAAGATGAAAGAGGGTTGAACTTGCCATGTTTCTATGATAATGTTGGCACCCGAGTGCAGCACGAGAGGAACCCTGATCAGATTGAAGCTTTTCTTGCAGCTCATCGAGGCATTGAAAATGCCGAGACTCATCACCAGCTCACCCAAGATCTGATTGATCACCACTGGCAGTTGCATGGCCAATGAGTTATTACATTCATTTCCTATTGTTGTATGTGTGAAACATTCATTTCCATTTGTTGTATGTGTGAAACATTTATTATTTGTTTAATTCTTGCATTAGAACATTTGTTGACATTTCTGAAAAACATTATTGAAAGGACGAGATGTCGCCTAGAGAGGGGGGGTGAATAGGCGTTTAAAAACTCTTACGGATTTGTCTTGTAAGAATGCGGAATTAAACTAACGTTTAGTTTACAAGCACAAACCCTAAAATATGCTAAGCTCAACTAAGTGTAACAATAACAACTAGAGCTAAGCAAGATAGGCACAAGATATATGTAGCACAAGTGATAGCAAGATATATGTACTTCAAGCACGATGGCTATCACAAGGAAAGAGAGCTCGGGTATAGAAATAACCGAGGTACGCGGAGACGAGGATGTATTCCTGTGTTCCCTTCCTTTGCAAGAAGGTACGTCACGTTCGGAGGTGTGGAGGTCCCACGAAGGATTCCCCAACGCCACGAAGGCTCACCCTATTCTCCGAGCCACACCCACGAAGGATAATGGCCCTTTCCTTATGGTTAGCTTTTCCTCCACTCCGAAGATGGCAAGCTCCACAACCACTTCACAAGCTCCACGAAGGAGAAGCCCTGGCCTCTTCACAATCTTCCTTGAAGAGATCACCGGAGCACCAATCGCCAAGCCAACTAGGAGGTCTCCCTCCAAGAGTAACAAGCTCACGGTCTCTCACTCCAACTAATCGTGGTGGAGAGCTCAACACTATGCAATGATGCAAAGCAAGAACACTAGAGGTGTTCAAGTCCTTCACACTCAAATCTCACCCAAGCAACAAATGCTAGGATTAGATTGGAGAGGAAGAACAATGGAGAAAGTCAACAAAAGACTCCAAGATCTAGATCCAATGGGTTCCCCTCACTTAGAGGAGAAATTGATTGGTGGGGATTGTAGATCTAGATCTCCTCTCTCAAATCCTCAAGAATGGGAAAGAATCATGGGAGGAATCAAAAGGGAAACAAGTTCTTCGAATAGCAACAATGGAGGTGAAGAGAGGGGAAGAACTTACTCAGCTCAAGGTGGAAGAAAGCTATTTATAGCTAGGGAGAAGAAATAACCGTTGGGGAGAAAAAGACACTAAAAAAACGCACAGGAAAAACGGCCCAGCCAGCGCATAGACCGGCCGACCGGCTCCTGGGCTGAGGAGACCGGCCAGCAGTCCGGCCCAGCTGGGGCAGCGACCGGACGGGGGAGCAGGCCACGCGGCAGGCAAGGCGGCCCAGCCGGGGCACAGGGGCGAGTGGACCGCGCGGTGGGGAGAGGCGGCCCAGCAGGGGCAGCGCCCGGTCGGGCTGGGGCGCGTGCCGGGCAGGCCGGCGGCAGCCGGACCCTGGGCCGGACCAGGCCGGACGGCCCACTGGAGGCGTCCCGGCTGGCACCAGCGCCAGAGCCGGCACAGGCCGGGCGGGCCGGTGGCTGGGCCGGCAGGCCGGTCGGTTGGCTGGCCCCTTCCCTTTCTTTTTCTTTTTATTTCGCTTTTTCCTTTTCTTTAATAACAAATGCTCCTGAACTCCAAATTGAATGAAACCAATTTTGTTTGAAAGATAACAACAAATGCTATCCTATAGAAAGTGAAAACACAAGAATCTGTAGGAGGGGATTTTATCATGAATATAAAAGGTAGAACCGTATATCATGAATAATCGGTAAAATCACCCAACCTTGAAAATGTCATAGAAGAGTCAAACGAACTCCGTTTTCGATGAACTTGGGCTTGTTGTAAAGCTAGCAACAAGATCAAGAACCTCACACAGAGAAACACCAAGAAGCAATAGGGATATGCAAAGTATGCAAAGGATTGAGCTCCCTAAGACGATGTGATCAAGTTACCCAACCGAAAGCCCCTCTTGATAGTGCGGCTATCTATCCTATAATCCGGTCTCCCATCAACCACCTTGAGACCGGTAAAAGGAAAACCTATGAAGGTCATACCTTTGCCTTGCGCGTCCCGCTTGATCTTGATGGTAGCTCCTTGATACGTCCCAAACGTATCTATAATTTCTTATGTTCCATGCTACTTTTATGATGATACTCACATGTTTTATACACATTATATGTCATTATTATGCATTTTCCGGCACTAACCTATTGACGAGATGCCGAAGAGCCGATTCTTTGTTTTCTGCTGTTTTTGGTTTCGAGAAATCCTAGTAAGGAAATATTCTCGGAATTGGACGAAATCAACGCCCAGGGTCCTATTTTTCCACGAAGCTTCCAGAAGACCGAAGAGGAAACGAAGTGGGGCCACGAGGTGGCGACACAGCAGGGCGGCGCGGCCGGGCCCTGGCCGCGCGGCCTGTGTGTGGGCCCTCGTGACGCCCCTCGACCTGCCCTTCCGCCTACTTAAAGCCTTCGTCGCGAAACCCCCGATGCCGAGAGCCACGATACGGAAAACCTTCCGGAGACGCCGCCGCCGCCAATCCCATCTCGGGGGATTCAGGGAGATCGCCTCCGGCACCCTGCCGGAGAGGGGAATCATCTCCCGGAGGTCTCTTCATCGCCATGATCGCCTCCGGATCGATGTGTGAGTAGTTCACCCCTGGACTATGGGTCCATAGCAGTAGCTAGATGGTCGTCTTCTCCTCATTGTGCTATCATGTTAGATCTTGTGAGCTGCCTATCATGATCAAAGATCATCTATTTGTAATCCTTCATGTTGTGTTTGTTGGGATCCGATGAATATTGAATACTATGTCAAGTTGATTATCAATCTATCATATATGTTATTTATGTTCTTGCATGCTCTCCGTTGCTAGTAGAGGCTCCGGCCAAGTTGATACTTGTGACTCCAAGAGGGAGTATTTATGCTCGATAGTGGGTTCATGCCTCCATTAAATGCGGGACGATGACGAGAAAGTTCTAAGGTTGTGGATGTCTTGTTGCCACTAGGGATAAAACATCGATGCTTTGTCTAAGGATATTTGTGTTGATTACATTACGCACCATACTTAATGCAATTGTCTGTTGTTTACAACTTAATGCTGGAAGGGGTTCGGATGATAACCTGAAAGTGGACTTTTTAGGCATAGATGCATGCTGGATAGCGGTCTATGTACTTTGTCGTAATGCCACGATTAAATCTCATAGTACTCATCATGATATATGTATGTGCATTGTTATGCCTTCTTTATTTGTCAATTGCCCAGCTGTAATTTGTTCACCCAACATCTGCTATCTTATGGGAGAGACACCACTAGTGATGCTGTGGACCCCGGTCCTATTCTTTACATACGAAATACAATCTGCTGCAATTGTTCTTTCTTGTTCTTCGCAAACAACCATCATCATCCACACTATACATCTAATCCTTTGTTTACGGCAAGCCGGTGAGATTGACAACCTCATCTGTTACGTTGGGGCAAAGTTACGTGATTGTGTTGTGCAGGTTCCACGTTGGCGCCGGAATCCCGGTGTTGCGCCGCACTACACTCCTCCGCCATCAACCTTCAACGTGCTTCTTGACTCCTACTGGTTCGATTAAACCTTGGTTTCTTGCGAGGGAAACTTGCTAGTTGTGCGCATCACACCTTCCTCTTGGGGTTCCCAACGGACGTGTCAACTACACGCATCAAGCAAATTTCTGGCGCCGTTGCCGGGGAGATCAAGACACGCTGCAAGGGGAGTCTCCACTTCCAATCTCTTTACTTTGTTTTTGTCTTGCTTTGTTTTACTTTATTTACTGCTTTGTTTGCTCTTATATCAAAAACACAAAAAAATTAGTTGCTAGTTTTACTTTATTTATTGTCTTGTTCTCTATATCGAAAACACAAAAAAATTAGTTACTTGCATTTACTTTATTTAGTTTGCTTTATTTACTACTGCTAAAATGGGTACTGTTGAGAATACTAAGTTGTGTGACTTCACTAGCACAAATAATAATGATTTCCTATGCACACCTATTGCTCCACCTGCTACTACGAGCAGAATTCTTTGAAATTAAACACGCTTTCTTGAATCTTGTTATGAGAGAGCAATTTTACGGTGTTAGTTACGATGATGTTGCTGCCCATCTTAATAATTTTGTTGAACTATGTGAAATGCAAAAGTATAAGGATGTAGATGGTGACATTATAAAATTAAAATTGTTTCCTTTCTCTTTAAGAGGAAGAGCTAAAGATTGGTTGCTATCTCTGCCTAGAAATAGTATTGATTCTTGGACTAAATGTAAGGATGCTTTTATTGGTAGATATTATCCTCCCGCTAAAATTATATCTTTGAGAAGTAGCATAATGAATTTCAAGCAATTAGATAATGAACATGTTGCTCAAGCATGGGAGAGAATGAAATCTTTGGTAAAGAATTGCCCAACCCATGGACTGACTACTTGGATGATCATCCAAACCTTTTATGCGGGATTGAATTTTTCTTCGCGGAACCTATTGGATTCAGCTGCTGGAGGTACCTTTATGTCCATTACTTTGGGGGCGGCAACAAAGCTTCTTGATGATATGATGACAAATTACTCTGAATGGCACACGGAAAGAGCTCCACAAGGTAAGAAGGTAAATTCTGTTGAAGAAACCTCTTCCTTGAGTGATAAGATTGATGCTATTATGTCTATGCTTGTGAATGGTAGATCTAATGTTGATCCTAATAATGTTCCTTTAGCTTCATTGGTTGCCCAAGAAGAACATGTTGATGTGAACTTCATTAAAAATAATAATTTCAACAACAATGCTTATAGGAATAATTCTGGTAACAACTATAGGCCATATCCTTCGCTAATGGTAATAGTTATGGTAATTCTTATGGGAATTCTTACAACAATAATAGGAGTGTACCCCCTGGTCTTGAAGCCATGCTTAAAGAATTTATTAGTACACAAAGCTGCTTTTAACAAATGTTGAGGAAAAGCTTGATAAAATTGATATTCTTGCTTCTAAGGTTGATAGGCTTGCCTCTGATGTTGATCTTTTAAAATTGAAAGTTATGCCTAATAAGGATATTGATAATAAGATTGTTACTACATCAAATGTCATCCAAGTTCAAATTAATGAGAATATTAGATTGATGGCCGAATTGCATGCTAGGTGGGAAAGAGAAGAAAATGAAAAACTAGCTAAAGAAAATAATGTAGCTAAGGTTTGGACTATTACCACCACTAGTAATGTTAATGATTCACATGTTGCTACACCTCCTACTATCAATGGTAAAATAATTGGTGTTGGCAATGTTACTACTCCTAGTGCAAAGCGTGCAAAATTGCCTGAAACTGCTAAAAGCTAGCTGAAATTGATAAAGCTGCTGAAATTTTTCAAAATATTGGGGATAATGATCCCATTGCTGTAGATCATAATGGTTTAGACTTTGATGATTGTCACATCTCTGAAGTTATAAAGTTCTTACAAAAGCTTGCTAAAAGTCCTAATGCTAGTGCTATAAATTTGGCCTTTACAAAACATATTACAAATGCTCTCATAAAAGCTAGAGAGGAGAAACTAAAACTTGAAACCTCTATTCCTAGGAAGTTAGAAGATGGTTGGGAGCCCATCATTAAGATGAGGGTCAATGACTTTGATTGTAATGCTTTATGTGATCTTGGTGCAAGTATTTCTGTTATGCCTAAGAAAATCTATGATATGCTTGACTTGCCACCATTGAAGAATTGTTATTTAGATGTTAATCTTGTTGATAATGCTATAAAGAAACCTTTGGGGAGGATTGATAATGTTCGTATTATGGTTAACAATAACCTTGTCCCCGTTGATTTTGTTGTCTTGGATATTGAATGCAATGCATCTTGTCCCATTATATTGGGAAGACCTTTTCTTCGAACTGTTGGTGCCACCATTGATATGAAGGAAGGTAATATTAAATATCAATTTCCTCTCAAGAAAGGTATGGAACACTTCCCTAGAAAGAGAATGAAGTTACCTTATGATTCTATTATTAGAACAAATTATGATGTTGATGCTTCATCTCTTGACAATACTTGATTCACACTTTCGCGCCTAGGTGAAAGGCGTTAAAGAAAAGCGCTTATGGGAGACAACCCATTATTTTACTTCTGCACTTTATTTTATATTTGAGTCTTGGAAGTTGTTTACTACTGTAGCAACCTCTCCTTATCTTTATTTTATTGCATTGTTGTGCCAAGTAAAGTCTTTGATAGTAAAGCCAATACTAGATTTGGATTACTGCGCAGGAACAGATTTCTTGCTGTCACGAATTTGAGCAGTAGTCCCTGTAGAAAAATCAAAACAATCTGCCAATTTACGTGCGTGATCCTCAGATATGTACGCAACTTTCATTCAATTTGGGCATTTTCATATGAGCAAGTCTGGTGCCACTTTAAAATTCGTCTTTACGAACTGTTCTGTTTTGACAGATTCTGCCTTTTATTTCGCATCGCCTCTTTTGCTATGTTTGATGGATTTCTTTGTTCCATTAACTTTCAGTAGCTTTGTGCAATGTCCAGAAGTGTTAAGAATGATTATGTCACCTCTGAATATATGAATTATGCACTGACCCTCTAATGAGTTTGTTTCGAGTTTGGTGTGGAGGAAGTTTTCAAGGGTCAAGAGAGGAGGATGATACAATATGATCAAGAAGAGTGAAAAGTCAAAGCTTGGGGATGCCCCCGTGGTTCATCCCTGCATATTTTAAGAAGACTCAAGCGTCTAACCTTGGGGATGCCCAAGGCATCCCTTCTTCATCGACAACTTATCAGGTTCCTCTAGTAAAACTATATTTTTATTCCGTCACATCTTATGCGCTTTACTTGGAGCGTCTGTTTGTTTTTATTTTTGTTTTTGTTTGAATAAATCGGATCCTAGCATTCTTTGTTTGGGAGAGAGACACGCTCCGTTGTTTCGTATGAACAAATATGTTCTTAGCTTTATCTTTAATGTTCATTACGAAAGTTGGACTATTTCATTCATTGTTATATGGTTGGAAACGGAAAATGCCGCATGTGGTAAATGGTTTAATGTCTTGAATAATGTGATACTTGGCAATTGTTGTGCTCATATAGATCTTGTTTAAGCTCTTGCATCATGTACCTTGTACTCATTAATGAATAACTACATAGAGCTTGTTAAAATTTGGTTTGCATGATTGATCTCTAGAGTCTAGATATTTTACTGGTTGAGGTGTTTGAACAACAAGGAGGCAATGTAAAGTCTTATAATAGTTACAATATGTTCATATGTGAGCTTTGCTGCACCTTTTATACTTGAGTTTGCTTCAAACAACCTTGCTAGCCTAGCCTTGTATTGAGAGGAATTCTTCTCGTGCATCCAAATCCTTGAGCCAATAACCATGCCATTTGTGTCCACCATACCTACCTACCACATGGTATTTCTCCGCCATTCCAAAGTAAATTACTTGAGTGCTACCTTTAAAATTTCCATTCTTTACCTTTGCAATATATAGCTCATGGGAAAAATTGCTTAAAACTATTGTGGTGAAGAATATGTACTTATGTGTCTTATTTCTTAATAAGTTGCTTGTTGAGCGGTAACCATGTTTCTGGGGACGCCATCAACTTTACCTTTGTTGAATATCATGTGAGTTGCTATGCATGTTCGTCTTGTCCGAAGTAAGAGCGATTTTCATGATCAAATGGTTTGAGTATGCATACTTGTTAGAGAAGAACATTGGGCCGCTAACTAAAGCCATGATTCATGGTGGAAGTTTCAGTTTGGACAATTAATCCTCAATCTCTTATGATAATTTTAACTGTTGTTGAATGCTTATGCATTAAAGAGGAGTCCATTATCTGTTGTCTATGTTGTCCCGGTATGGATGTCTAAGTTGAGAATAATCAAAAGCGAGAAATCCAATGCGAGCTTTCTCCTTAGACCTTTGTACAGGCGGCATAGAGGTACCCCTTTGTGACACTTGGTTGAAACATATGCTATGCAATGATAATCCATGTTAATCCAAGCTAATTAGGACAAGGTGCGAGCACTATTAGTATACTATGCATGTGGCTTGCAACTTATAAGATGTATTATACATAACACATATGCTTTATTACTACCGTTGACAAAATTGTTTCTTGTTTTCAAAATGAAAAGCTCTAGCACAAATATAGTAATCAATGCTTCCCTCTGCGAAGGGTCTATCTTTTACTTTATTGTTGAGTCAGTTTGCCTATTCTTTCTATCTCGAAGCAAACACTTGTATCAAGCTGTGTGCATTGATTCTTACATGTTTACTTATTGCACTTGTTATATTACTTTGTGTTGACAATTATCCATGAGATATATATGTTGAAGTTGAAAGCAACCGCTGAAACTTTTATCTTCCTTTGTGTTGCTTCAATGCCTTTACTTTGAATTTATTGCTCTATGAGTAACTCTTATGCAAGTCTTATTGATGCTTGTCTTGAAAGTATTATTCATGAAAAGTCTTTGCTATATGATTCATTAGTTTACTCATTATCTTCATCATTGCTTCGAATCGCTGCATTCATCTCATATGCTTTACAATAGTATGATCAAGAATATGATAGCATGTCACTTCAGAAATTATCTTTGTTATCGTTTACCTACTCGAGGGCGAGTAGGAACTAAGCTTGGGGATGCTTGATACGTCCCAAACGTATCTATAATTTCTTATGTTCCATGCTACTTTTATGATGATACTCACATGTTTTATACACATTATATGTCATTATTATGCATTTTCCGGCACTAACCTATTGACGAGATGCCGAAGAGCCGATTCCTGTTTTCTGCTGTTTTTGGTTTCAGAAATCCTAGTAAGGAAATATTCTCGGAATTGGACGAAATCAACGCCCAGGGTCCTATTTTTGCACGAAGCTTCCAGAAGACCGGAGAGGAAAAGAAGTGGGGCCACGAGGTGGTGACACACCAGGGCGGCGCGGCCCGGGCCCTGGCCGCGCGGCCCTGTTGTGTGGGCCCCTCGTGACGCCTCCTGACCTGCCCTTCCGCCTACTTAAAGCCTTCGTCGTGAAACCCCCAGTACCGAGAGCCACGATACGGAAAACCTTCCAGAGACGCCGCCGCCGCCAATCCCATCTCGGGGGATTCGGGAGATCGCCTCCGGCACCCTGCCGGAGAGGGGAATCATCTCCCGGAGGTCTCTTCATCGCCATGATCGCCTCCGGATCGATGTGTGAGTAGTTCACCCCTGGACTATGGGTCCATAGTAGTAGCTAGATGGTCGTCTTCTCCTCATTGTGCTATCATGTTAGATCTTGTGAGCTGCCTATCATGATCAAGATCATCTATTTGTAATCCGTCATGTTGTGTTTGTTGGGATCCGATGAATATTGAATACTATGTCAAGTTGATTATCAATCTATCATATATGTTATTTATGTTCTTGCATGCTCTCCGTTGCTAGTAGAGGCTCTGGCCAAGTTGATACTTGTGACTCCAAGAGGGAGTATTTATGCTCGATAGTGGGTTCATGCCTCCATTAAATGCGGGACGAGTGACGGAAAGTTCTAAGGTTGTGGATGTGTTGTTGCCACTAGGGATAAAACATCGATGCTTTGTCTAAGGATATTTGTGTTGATTACATTACGCACCATACTTAATGTAATTGTCTGTTGTTTACAACTTAATACTGGAAGGGGTTCGGATGATAACCTGAAAGTGGAATTTTTAGGCATAGATGCATGCTGGATAGCGGTCTATGTACTTTGTCGTAATGCCCCGATTAAATCTCATAGTACTCATCATGATATATGTATGTGCATTGTTATGCCTTCTTTATTTGTCAATTGCCCAACCGTAATTTGTTCACCCAACATCTGCTATCTTATGGGAGAGACACCACTAGTGATCCGTGGACCCCGGTCCTATTCTTTACATCCGAAATACAATCTGCCGCAATTGTTCTTTACTTGTTCTTCGCAAACAACCATCATCATCCACACTATACATCTAATCCTTTGTTTACAACAAGCCGGTGAGATTGACAACCACACTCGTTACGTTGGGGCAAAGTTCTCGTGATTGTGTTGTGCAGGTTCCACGTTGGCGCCGGAATCCCTGGTGTTGCGCCGCACTACACTCCTCCGCCATCAACCTTCAACGTGCTTCTTGACTCCTACTGGTTCGATTAAACCTTGGTTTCTTACTGAGTGAAACTTGCTGTTGTGCGCATCACACCTTCCTCTTGGGGTTCCCAACGGACGTGTCAACTACACGCATCACTCCTCAAGCTCCACTCAAGCCGGAATGCCTTGCTTGATCATCGTTACTTCATGAAGACGCGCAAATGCTCCCCCATACACTATGATGGGAAAGCTCCATTGATGTACATCTTCACATGTCCATTATCATCAAATGGACGACAAGCTTCAAGCATATGATCCTCTCGAGATGCTCAACTTGAACTTGCCCAACTCAACCTTGATGACGATCACCACTTGTCGTCATCCTCTCATGGGCATACCACATGAATTCACGTGGCACATTCTTCATGCTTCATGTGTTGACCAAACTTGAATCTATTCTTCACTCTTTGTATTGGTCAACCTTGTATCTTCTCATACTCTATCATACTATCTTGATCGATGATCTTGATGCCAATACACAAGGTGTATCTTTATCTTCATGGCATCCATACTTGAGTCCAACACATGGAATACAAGTAGTTCCTATGGAATATTCCTTCATATAAACTCAATGAAAACAGTAGTCCATAGGGGTTGTCATTAATTACCAAAACCACACATAGGGGCAATATACCATTACAATCTCCCCCATTTTGGTAATTGATGACAACCACAATAAGAGGGTTTATATAATGAATATTAGAAACAATTACGCAACTTATCCGAGAATAAGTTGTATACAAGAGGTTGTATTTGATATGGTCAAGTAACACAAAGCTACTAGCCCATATCAAAACTAGCTTTACTCACACAAATACAACTAATGCAAGGGATGTGAGTAGAACCAATATATATAGAGCAAACTCCCCCACAATGTATGCACGTGTGATGAACATGAATTCATTGCATACACTGTCAAGATTAACCTTCGGGACAGTTTCCACTATATATATACAACCATGCAAGACATATAAATATGGAATGCATGAGAGGCTTAAACACACTTAAGCACAAACCGAACTTAAGTATAAAACCATTCCCTTAAACCCTCTAAACTTCTCCCCCATTGGCATCAAGTGCCAAATGGAAGAAAAATTTAGAAAGCAAATATAATGTGAGTTCCTCCCCAAGGTGTGCACTTCTCATAATTTGAGTGGAATCAAATGCACATATCCAATGACGAATACTTGAAGGAAGTCAAACTATATTGAGGATCAAAGATTGCATAAAGATAACATGATGAAGTAAGCTTCAACAAATAAAGCAAGCAATCAAAGATCCAATTGGACAAACAAAGATATCATGATAAGAGAGATATAGTGCTCTAAATAAAATAAGGAAGCTCCCCAAGGTTCGTGCATAATTTATAATGTTTGCATTTTGAATACAATATGCACAAACATGGAATCCTCACTCCCTCTATATCATTTAGAACACAACCAAGATAAAGAGAATATGCTTATCAAGAACAACTTGAGTCCAACAATTACGAGATATGAGTGCATGAAGAAAAACAAATAAACCAAGCACTCATAAATCTTCTTACCAACACCACTAAAATCAAGAGGATAAAAAGATGGTCGGCAAAGAACAAGGATATCAAGGTGATTGATTAACACTCTCATGTATATAAGTTTCTAAAGTGGACAAAGTGATCCATAAAGGAACATGCACACACAAGAGGTTAACCGAATAAATAAGACAAGATATATAAGATGAAGTCATAAAATATACCAAATGATGTTTGCTCAAAAAGCATATATAGCCTATGGCTCCAATTTTCAGTTGTGGTATATGAGTGAGCTTCAACCAAGAAAATCTCATAAACATCACAACTAACAATAAGGGAAGTAAAGCTAGTTCGAATGTTTTGAGAAAGGCAACAAGTATCACAAATACGGACTTATTTTGTAATTTCATCAATATTGCACATAAGAGCTCTTTGAGGAATTGATATGCAATAAATTGCTAGAGGGCATGTTTGAATCATAAACATGATTTATATATATATTCCCATCATATGCATCTTCTCAAATTACTCAAATGTAAAATAAGAAGTTTTCTTATAAAAAGGATTTTTCAAGAATCACAATATTTTCGAAATAAAGAATTTCATGCCAAGATGCAACCTACAAGAGGTTGGATGCTATATGAGTATGCATGAAGAATATACTTGTTACCGAGATAGCAATGGCATGATGTAGTAGATAAGAGCTCATCGATCATCCTATCTTGACTCCAATTATCATATGGTGACAACACCTTCCTTATAAATGAGACAAGCCTCCATTGCATCTCCAATGTAACTAAAACAACATTCAAGTACATCTTGGTCCCCAAACTTATTGGGTCCAAAATGGTTAAACTAACCACAATACATAGGACACACTCCATATAAATATGTGCATATTTATAGATGAAATTTGAATTTCATGCACATCTTAGCCATTTAGGATTTGATGGAGTATACCCTATATAATGGATCAAAGAAAGAAAGCATGCTATAAATATAAACAAATTACATATAAGAACGCACAAAGACTTTTAAAGATCCAAGAAGGATATACGTTGGACAAAACACCAAATGAATTGAAGAAGGCATAACGGTGTAACCAAAAAAAATTGTTGTCCAAATTATATCAAAGATGCAAATCACAAAAGTTTTGTTTAATAAAGTTCAACAAATGAACTAAGAAGAAACCATTGAGCATAAAGGATGGAATAAAGCAAACATGCTCAAAGATTTATCTCATTCAAGCAAATAAAACATGTAATAAGGAATGAGATAACTCACTCCTAAAAGAGCAAGGTTCGAACAAGTAAACCTAACCCTCTACACTTATCACAATGGCACAATGTACCGCAAAGAAGAGGTTTGTCTTCCAAAACACAAACACTTGATAAGAATCAAGACATTTTATCAAAAGATTTTTCAAAGAGGCAAGGAAGACACATGGGAGCAACAAAGATTTTTTGGACATAGAATAAGGCAATAAGAAGCATTCCAAGGTGAAGATGATCCATAAATTTAACCACATACAAGGTTATCACTTGTCAAAGACAAGGAGAATATTGGAATTGACTTCCGGTGGTATATTTCAAGGATTCGAGATCAACTTCACAAGGTGCATACGGTTAAGGGTATGAATTAAGAACCATGCAAAAATAGAGATTCTCAATATATCCAATCATGCAAAGCAATGATTATAATAACTTGGAGCAAACGGTTTCCCACATAAGATGTATAGATATGTCTTTGAGAAAACCACACCAAGAATCTCTTACTCAAACAAAAACCTAAAGATAAGCAAAGGGAGATTTTAATAAGAGTGATCTTGTTTGAGAAAACATGCCACCTAGGAATAAGATAATTAAGAGTATCATATCTAAGTGGCATGACCTCATATGTTCACATTTTCTAGGCTTGTGATATGTACACAACATATTACTCCCCCATAATGTGATAAAGCATTTCTTTGAATCAAGAGGCAATTAAAATCGACTAGAGATGATTAATGGACATTTAAGAATTTGAATTTCTCATGAATATGACACACCACATAGTAACTAGATAATCTTGCAATATTAATACTAAGTGGTGGTACCCATGTACACATATTTTAAAGGAAGAGAGATGCACAAGGCATATCACTCCCCCAAAATGGGATGTTCCATTAATCACTCAAAGAGAGCCAAATAAGATATCATCAAGATGCATTGGTGAAAGAGCAAGATCTATATCCCGTGTTTTGTGTGTTTGTTGACAACACTTGAATAATTCTAACCGTGCACAAAAGATTGTCGTTGATGGATTTGTAGGTGTACGGTGCCCTCGCTGAACACACTATGATCGGAAGACTGAAGTGTAGATCTTAGGTTTTCTGGTTTTGTGTGTGTGTCGTGAGGTAACATGGTAGGAGAGGAAAAGAGGAAAAAGCTGTTTTAGCCATAGTGGTACTACCGGTACCAGGAGCGGTAGTACCGCTACCCCTACTGGTACCGCTCTGAGATACCGCTCTGAGGATTGCACACGATATTGTCTCACAGTACCAGTTGCGGTACCTTTGCGGTACCATGAGCGGTAGTACCGCCCACGGTACCGCTCAAGTACCGTAACTCGTTACGGTAGTACCGCTCCGGTACCGCTTTGAGTCCAGTAAGGTCTGGACCCTACTGCGGTACCTCGAGCGGTACCGCCAGCGGTAGTACCGCTCCGTGTCCACGTGGACAAGTACTGTGTGGATTCGAACTCAGAGCGGTAGTACCGCTTGCACAAAGCAGTAGTACCGCTTAGGCCAAAACAGCACATAACGGTTGGATTTGAGGGGACCTATATAAAGGCCCCTTCTTCCCCAACTCGTTTTTAGCTCTTCTCTCTCTCTCTCCTCCATTGTTGCTGAGCTCAAACTGAGGGGATCTCCCTCCCTACCCAATCAATCTTGCTCATACTTTGAGAGGTGGTGGAGGAGACCCCGATCTATCGTTCTACCGAGAGAAATTTCACCAATTCGTGGTAGTCCTTAGTGGATCTTGGTGGTAGAGTTCCTATGGTGGAATCTTGGAAGTAGTGCATCCATGGAGGCTAGCTTGGTGTTGTACTAGCTCCATGGGTTGTTGGGAGCCTCCTTGTGGTGTGGAGCTCACCCCAACCTTGTGAAGGAATCACCGCCTCGACCGGTGCCTTAGTGGAGAAGGGGGAGCACCTTCGTGGAGCTCTCTCGAGGAAGAAGGTGAGGCCTTCCTTCGTGGTGTGGCCGTCTAGCCTCTTGTCTGAGGCTAGCACCTCCTCAACGCAGACGTACTCCCTTTTGTGGGAGGAACTGCGGGAAACAAATCTCGCCTCGTCTCCGCGCCCTCCGGTTGTCCCGCTCCTTACTCTTACTATCTTGTGTGATTCCTTTGCTTGTTGTACTTGTCTAGGATCATTGTAGGAACACCGCCATCGCTAAAGCTATCACCTTTACCTTCCGTTGTACTAAAAATTGAAAAATACTAAAACTTGACGTAGCAACCATTCACCCCCCCTCTTGTTCGCTATGATCCATTCAAGTGGTATCAGAGCGAGGTTTTCTTGCTCGGTCTTTACCGCCTAAGAAATGGCCGAACAAGAGGTGGTTGTGAATGGAGTCCTTCCCGGTGAGCAATCATCTACATCATCAATTGCCGATAATACTCCGGCTACCTTGGATGACCTCAAGAGATTGGAGTCATCCATTGTATCTCAAATGAAGGCTATGATGATGGAGTTGATTTCTCCAAAAACAAATCCCATCATAGATCCTAAGAGAGGTGTCGATGTTCCTCCATCATAAGTCAACACTTTTCCTCTCGTTGGTGTTGTTGAGCAATCGACAAAACCATTCCGAGAAAAGGAACTCGAGGACGTTGACACCTCATCAAAAGGGAAGGATGAATCTCCGGTTGCGGGACAATTAAGAGATAATCATGTGGTGCCTCCACCAAGTGATTATGCCGTAAATGTCCCAATACCCATGCCTTGCATTTTGACTCATGGTTTACCACCACTACTTGAATCTAATAACTTTGAAAATTGGCAATTCTTAATGCGTTCCCATGTGCGCAGTGCTTCTACCGAGCTTTGGCGCATCATTGAAGAGGGGTATTCACCACGAGATCCAATGAAATTGACAAGAAGAGATGTGGTGGATGACCAACTCAATGCCATCGCCATTAACATGATTCACTTGGCCGTTACTCCCAAGGACCGCGCTCATATCCGCTCCCTCAAGACCGCCAAGGAAGCTTGGGACAAACTTGATAAGCTCTACCTCGGAAATGGGAACATCCAAAGCTCTCGTTTTAATGAAGTGAACAACATGGCCTACGACTTCGTCATGAAAGAGGGAGAATCGCCCGAAGAGATGTACCGGCGCCTTATTACTCTCGCCGTGCAAATGCAAGATCTTGGAGCAACGTTTGCGGATGACTCTTGGATCAAGAGAAAGTTTTACAATGCTCTTCTTCCTTGGAGTGGAAACAAGAGACGAAGCTCAAGACCAGGAAGTTCTTGCTACAATTGTGGCGACAAAATTCACTTCGTTGCGGATTGTATCTATGAGAGAAGGGACGAAAATGGTGGAAAGCTCATTCGTAAGAGCAAGTTTAGATCTCTCTCCAAAGGGCTCTCCAAGCTTTCCTCCAACAACGACGACACCAAGATCTCCTCCACCGAGAAGCCTAGAACTAACATGCTAGGAGATCAAGACCATATGGTGGAAAAAGATAAGGAAAAGAAGGAGGAATTAGAGCTTATCTCTCTCACCCAAGCTTACGAGGAAGAAGTGTGCATGCGTATGTCTCTTGAAGCTAGTGCTCTTATTCATGAAGACTTCAACAATTCTCTCATCTCCCAACTCATCAAGGACCGAGACTATATGCTCTTGGTTGGGTGGATGAGCTCAAGGCAAAGAGACATTATCTTGAAGAAAGCCATGAATGGTCGCTTGAGGATGTTGCAACCTTTACCAAGAAGAAAGAAGATGAAAGCCATAATTCATGTTGTGACAAGCTCCTTGACGAAGTTTCCTTCTTGAGAAGACACAATGCAAAATTCTTGGAAGTCATCTCAACTCAAGAGGAGGCCTTGGATGAATACTATCGCTTGAGTAAAGAGAAGGTGCAATGTTTTGATCACGAAGAAGAGATTGCCACTCTAAAGAAACACAAGGCCAAGCTATTTGAAGTGAATGAGAGGCAAAATGAGTCCTTGTTGGAGTGGATCCGGTTGAGCAATGAAAATGTCACTTGTTGTAACCATAAGGATGAGATTGCATATTGATGACCCACAAGTATAGGGGGTGTATCGTAGTATTCGATAAATAAGAGTGTCGAACCCAACGAGGAGCAGAAGGTGTTAACAAGCAGTTTCGATGAAGGATTCACTGTAAATGCCCACATACAAGTATTCAGGGGGTTTTAATATAGCAGATGAATAAAGTACAAGTAAGTAAAATGCGAGAGTAATAATTGCAGCGAGTGGCCCAATCCTTTTTAGCACAAAGGACAAGCCGATTTGTTTACTTATAATGACCAAACGTTCTTGAGGACACACGGGAATTTAGTCTAGTGCTTTCGCTTCATATAGTTGATTAATCTTCATTGTTTTGATAAGTGTTGTGTGGGTGAACCTATGCTAATGTACCGCCCTTCCTAGGACTAATACATACTTGTGATTATACCCCTTGCAAGCATCCGCAACTACAAGAAAGTAATTAAGATAAATCTAACCACATCCTTAAACTCTGAGATCCCGCTATCCCTCCCGCATCGATATACCAACGGGGTTCAGTGTTGTCAGTCACTCCGGCAACCCCACAATTAGCAAACGAATACAAGATGTATTCCCCTAGGTCCATAAAGGTGAAGTATCATGTAGTCGACGTTCACATGACACCACTAGAAGAATAACACCACAACTTAAATATCAAACCATTGAATATTACTCAACATAGTTCACTACTAACATTTAGACTTCACCCATGTCCTCAAGAACTAAACGAACTACTCACGAGACATCATATGGAACATGATCGGAGGTGATATGATGATGAATAACAATCTGAACATAAACCTTGGTTCAATGGTTTCACTCAATAGCATCAATAACAAGGAGTAATCAATACCGGGAGAGTTTCCCCTACCAAACAATCAAGATTCAACCCTAGATGTTACAGCGGTGACGAGGTGCAGCGGTGGAGATGACGGTGACGGTGGTGGAGATGATGGTGATGATGATCCCAATGAAGTCCAGCTCGATGGCGGTGACGATGGCGTCGATTTCCCCCTCCGGGAGGGAATTTCCCTGCGGATTTCAGCCTCGCCGAAGAGCTCTTTTCTCTCTCGGTGTTTTCCGCCCCGCGAGGCGGCCGTGTCTCCTCGCGATTATTCCCCGGAGCTTAGGTTTTCGGCGAGAAGAAGTACGCGAAAGAGAGGCGGCCAAAGGGGCCGTGGGCCCCTCCCCACAAGGCGGCGCGGCCGGGCAGTGGCCCGCGCCGGCCTATGGGGGGCCATGGCGGCCCTCCTCGGCTCCTCCTTCCGGCTGGCTTATTCTTCCGGAAAAATAAGATCTTCGGTGTAATTTCCGTCAATTGTTGATCTTCGTAAATATTGCATTCGACGGTGCTTTTTCCAGCAGAATTCGACTCCGGTGAGTGATTCTCCAATAATCATGAAACATGCAAAATAGGTGAAATAACATAAGTATCATCTCTAAATATGAAATATATCAATGAATAACGATAGAATTATGATATAAAATAGTGATGCAAAATGGACGTATCAACTCCCCCAAGCTTAGACTTCGCTTGTCCCCAAGCGAAACTCGAACTCGCAAACAAGACCACATGTTTATGGAGTGAAGAGTCGATAAAGAAAATACGGACAAGAAGCATCATATTGATTCACACAAAACATTCTAGTGCACAACCTCCTCATATAATTCAACTTGAAACAAGTAGAAGGAAATCACAAATAAAGGTGCATAGGAAATCATAATTGGTGATGGCAAACTTCGTTCTTGGTCGAAGAACAGTTAACAGATTGTACTTATTTATCGAGCAGTGGTCTTATATTAAAGCTTATAGCAAAACTTGCATACTCAATCATAATAATCTCCTCATAATCATTGATAACCTTCAAAGCTATATTCATTCGGATAAAACTTGTACTAAACAAGGAAGAATAAAAGGCATGATTAAGTAGATCACAATATAAATGGTTTGATCACAACAACTCAATTGCTTGCTTAAGATAGAGGGAAATAGGTTTACTGACTCAACATAAAGTAAAAGATAGGCCCTTCGCAGAGGGAAGCAGGGATTAAATCATGTGCTAGAGCTTTTTAAGTTTTGAAATCATATAGAGAGCATAAAAGTAAAGTTTGATAGGTGTTTGTTGTTGTCAGCGAATGGTAGTGGGTACTCTAACCACCTTGCCAAACAGATTTCCAAAGAGCGGCTCCCATGAAGGACGTTATCTCTACCAGCAAGGTAGATCATCCCCCTTCTCTTTTGTTTACACATGTACTTTAGTTTATTTAAGGATGACACTCCTCCCAACCTCTGCTTTATCAAGCCATGGCTAACCGAATCCTCGGGTGCCTTCCAACATTTCACATACCATGGAGGAGTGTCTATTGCAAAATTAAGTTGCTTACTGATGAATCAGGGCAAAACATGTGAAGAGAATTATTAATGAAAGTTAATTAATTGGGGCTGGGAACCCCGTTGCCAGCTCTTTTTGCAAAATTATAGGATAAGTGGATGAAGCCACTAGTCCATTAATGAAAGTTTCCCAACAAGATTGAAAGATAAAACACCACATACTTCCTCATGAGCTATAAGACATTGACACAAACAAGAGGTAATAACTTTTGAATTGTTTAAAGGTAGCACATGAAGTATTTACTTAGAATGGCAGAAAATACCACATAATAGGTAGTTATGGTGGACACTGATGGCATAGGTTTCGGGTTAAGGTTTGGATGCACGAGAAGCATTCCCTCTCAGCATGTGTCTTTGGCTAGCAAGGTTGATTAGCAAGCATAAGAGTTGAGGGAAACAAACAAATATACATGTGATAGAAACAATCATGCATCTTCCTTGTAAGCACAAACAATTTTAACTTTAGAATACTAAGCTAGGAGCTAACAAGAAAGAAAGATAATGAAATAACATATCTACATGTATTTCCTCTTTCTACTTAAACTCAAAGTGTTGTTGCTATTGACCAATGCTAAGTTTGCCAAAACCAAATAGATTTACTCAATGCTCCCAAAGTGATACCAATACTAACAACAAGATCAATCATATAGCAGAGATTGCAAACTGAAATAAGATGTGCAATATGTAAATGACAAGACTTCTCATTAATATTCCATAACGATAACTCACACCAAGGGATACATAGACAACCAACTAAAGAGAGATACTTCCACACTGCAACCCATCTTATATGATAACTTCCCTATTCATGATATGACACTACTTGATAGTAAAAAGATAAAAGATAGTGATGATGTGATACCGCGGCACTCCCCCAAGCTTGGAACAAACCAAGGGGTGCCAATACCAATGATGAATTACTCCTTCGGCGGTGGTGATGAATTCTTGATAAGCTTCTTAACAAGCTCCTTTAGCTCATCAATCTCGTACATGAGGTTGCGGATCATCTCCGAATTGTGCTCGACGCGGTTAAGAAGTATGTCTGACGGCGAGTCCCAACTCTTAGAGTTGTTTCCCCACTCTTCAGCTTCAGGCTTCATCCTTCCTGCAGTGTTAGAACGATCTATATCCCAATTGCTAGGCAATACTGCCTTGGGACTCCTTTCAATTTGACTATTATGAATTAGAGTGTGGAAGGGGTTGTAGGTGCCTGGAGGAGATGTCCTTGGAGCTAGGAAGTGACGTGGAACTTTCCCTCCGGTGCAAATTCTTGCGCTCTTCTCGGAACTGAAAGGGTTTTCCACCACCTCGATGCTCGCGACGGTGGCACGCGGGTATGTACGCGAGTCTTCCTCCACTTATTCTTCATCTTCTTCCTTGACACTCTCATCCATCTCCTTCCACTCGGGATCTTCAATATCTTCCTCCGAAAGCCCCTTGCCCTTGTTGTTGGGGACCATGGTGCTTCTAGATCAAAGACAGATCCTGGCAGAAAACAGCTCGAAACAAAACACGACGAGAAAACGATATACGTACCTCCAGGGGTCCGGGAGATTATATAGCAAAAAATTTCACGACGAAAGGAAAGTACCAGGTCGAACCAGAGTTGGAGCGGGACACCGAGGGGCCGTCCTCATAGGGCGGCGCGGCCAGGCTGGGGCCCGCGCCGGCCTATGGGGGCACGCCTTCGTGCGTCTCCTCCACTCCGTTTCGATCTCGTAATTTTTCATATTTTCCAAAAGTAGCAAAAACATTGTTCGGAAAGTTAAACGCGGACCTTTTATTACCAGTACTGTTACCTATTCAAAATCGAACTCTGCAGAACTTTCAATTTGGCCTTTGATGAAAGCTTCTGGAGTTACCACTCGAATAACATCAACATCTTCATTATAAGAATCTCCAGAAATATAATGCTTGAGTCTTTGTCCATTCACCACTTGTGTGGCATTGCCTTGCAGAGAACTAATTTTAATTGCTCCTGAACGATACACCTCCACAATGACATATGGTCCTTCCCATTTTGAGAGTAATTTCCCGCAAAAATCCGAGACGAGACCGATACAATAGGACTTTATCTCCAAGATTAAATTCTCTTTTGATAATTCTTCTATCATGCCATTTCTTAACTTTCTCTTTAAAGAGTTTAGCATTTTCATAAGCTTCACTTCTCCATTCATCTAGAGAACTCAATTGTAGCAATCTCTTCTTACCGGCAAGTTTAGGATCTTTATTTAGTTCTCTTACAGCCCAATAAGCTTTGTGCTCTAGTTCTAAAGGTCAATGACAAGCTTTCCCATAAACCATTTTATAAGGTGACATCCCAAGGCATCCCCTTCTTCATCGACAAATTATCAGGTTCCTTCTCTTGAAACTATATTTTTATTCGGCCACATCTTATGTACTTTACTTGGAGCGTCTGTGTGCTTTTGTTTTTGTTTTTGTTTGAATAAATTCTTGTGTGGGAGAGAGACACGCTCCGCTGGTTCATATGAACACATGTGTTCTTAGCTTTTAATTTCCATGGCGAAGTTTCTTCTTCGTTAATTTGTTATATGGTTGGAATTGGAAAATGATACATGTAGTAAATTGCTATAATGTCTTGGATAATGTGATACTTGGCAATTGTTGTGCTCATGTTTAAGCTCTTGCATCATATACTTTGCACCCATTAATGAAGAAACACCTAGAGCTTGCTAATTTGGTTTGCATATTTGGTTTCTCTAAAGTCTAGATAATATCTAGTATTGAGTTTTGAACAACAAGGAAGACGGTGTAGAGTCTTATAATGTTTACAATATGTCTTTTATGTGAGTTTTGCTGCACCGTTCATCCTTGTGTTTGTTTCAAATAACCTTGCTAGCCTAAACCTTGTATCGAGAGGGAATACTTCTCATGCATCCAAAATCCTTGAGCCAACCACTATGCCATTTGTGTCCACCATACCTACCTACTACATGGTATTTATCCGCCATTCCAAAGTAAATTGCTTGAGTGCTACCTTTAAAATTCCATCATTCGCCTTTGCAATATATAGCTCATGGGACAAATAGCTTAAAAACTATTGTGGTATTGAATATGTACTTATGCACTTTATCTCTTATTAAGTTGCTTGTTGTGCGATAACCATGTTTCGGGGACGCCATCAACTATTCTTTGTTGAATATCATGTGAGTTGCTATGCATGTCCGTCTTGTCTGAAGTAAGAGAGATCTACCACCTTAATGGTTGGAGCATGCATATTGTTAGAGAAGAACATTGAGCCGCTAACTAAAGCCATGATTCATGGTGGAAGTTTCAGTTTTGGACATATATCCTCAATCTCATATGAGAATAATAATTGTTGCCACATGCTTATGCATTAAAGAGGAGTCCATTATCTGTTGTCCATGGTGTCCCGGTATGGATGTCTAAGTTGAGAATAATCAAAAGCGAGAAATACAAAATGCGAGCTTTCTCCTTGGACCTTTGTACAGGCGGCATGGAGGTACCCCTTTGTGACACTTGGTTAAAACATGTGTATTGCGATAATCCGGTAGTCCAAGCTAATTAGGACAAGGTGCGGGCACTATTAGTATACTATGCATGAGGCTTGCAACTTGTAAGATATAATTTACATGATACATATGCTTTATTACTACCGTTGACAAAATTGCTTAGCACAAATATAGCAATCGATGCTTTCCTCTTTGAAGGACCTTTCTTTTACTTTTATGTTGAGTCAGTTCACCTATCTCTCTCCACCTCAAGAAGCAAACACTTGTGTGAACTGTGCATTGATTCCTACATACTTGCATATTATACTTGTTATATTACTCTATGTTGACAATTATCCATGAGATATGCATGTTACAAGTTGAAAGCAACCGCTGAAACTTAATCTTCCTTTGTGTTGCTTCAATACCTTTACTATGAATTTATTGCTTTATGAGTTAACTCTTATGCAAGACTTATTGATGCTTGTCTTGAAAGTACTATTCATGAGAAGTCTTTGCTTTATGATTCATTTGTTTACTCATGTCATTACCATTGTTTTGATCGCTGCATTCATTACATATGCTTACAATAGTATGATCAATGTTATGATGGCATGTCACTCCGTAAATTATCTTTGTTATCGTTTACCCGCTCGGACGAGCAGAACTAAGCTTGGGGATGCCGATACGTCTCCGACGTATCGATAATTTCTTGTGTTCCATGCCACATTATTGATGATTTCTACATGTTATATGCACACTTTATGTCATATTCGTGCATTTTCCTGGAACTAACCTATTAACAAGATGCCGAAGTGCCGCTTGTCAGTTTCTGCTTTTGGTTTCGTAAATCCTAGTAAGGAAATATTCTCGAATCGAGACGAAATCAACGCCAAAGATCTTAGAATCCTCGGAAGCATCCGAACACCCGAGAGTCGCGCGAGGGGGCCACAGGGCCCCGGATGATAGGGTGGCGCAGCCCACCCCCGGCCGCGCGGCCCTATGGTGTCGTCGCCCTTCGACCTTCCGACGCCGCCTCTTCGCCTATATAAAGGTCCCGCACCTAAAACCTCGATACGAAAAAGCCACGGTACGAGAAACCTTCCGAGCCGCCGCCATCGTGAAGCCAAGATCTGGGGGACATGAGTCTCTGTTCCGGCACGCCGCCGGGACGGGGAAGTGCCCCGGAAGGCTTCTCCATCAACACCACCGCCATCTCCATCAACGCTGCTGTCTCCCATGAGGAGGGAGTAGTTCTCCATCGAGGCTCGGGGTTGTACCGGTAGCTATGTGGTTAATCTCTCTCCTATGTGCTTCAATACAATAATCTCATGAGCTGCCTTACATGATTGAGATTCATATGATGATGCTTGTAATCTAGATGTCATTATGCTAGTCAAGTGGGTTTTACTTATGTGATCTCCGGAGACTCCTTGTCCCACGTGTGTAAAGGTGACAGTGTGTGCACCGTGTGGGTCTCTTAGGCTATATTTCACGTAATACTTATTCACTGTTATGAATGGCGTAGTGAAGTGCTTATTTATATCTCTTTATGATTGCAATGTGTTTTGTATCACAATTTATCTGTGTGCTATTCTAGTGATGTTATTAAAGTAGTTTATTCCTCTTGCACGGTGTAATGGTGACAGTGTGTGCATCCGTGTTAGTACTTGGCGTAGGCTATGATTATGATCTCTTGTAGATTATGAAGTTAACTATTGCTATGATGGTATTGATGTGATCTATTCCTCCTACATAGTGTGAAGGTGACAGTAGTGCATGCTATGTTAGTACTTGGTTTAGTTGTGTTGATCCGTCATGCACTCTAAGGTTATTTAAATATGAACATTGAATTGTGGAGCTTGTTAACTCCGGCATTGAGGGTTCGTGTAATCCTACGCAATGTGTTCATCATCCAACAAGAGAGTGTAGAGTATGCATTTATCTATTCTGTTATGTGATCAATGTTGAGAGTGTCCACTAGTGAAAGTGTAATCCCTAGGCCTTGTTCCTAAATATCGCTATCGCTACTTGTTTACTCGTTTTATCGCGTTGCTACTGCTGCGTTACTACTGCTCATACTTATTTATACCACCTCGTATTTCACTATCTCTTCGCCGAACTAGTGCACCTATTAGGTGTGTTGGGGACACAAGAGACTTCTTGCTTTGTGGTTGCAGGGTTGCATGAGAGGGATATCTTTGACCTCTTCCTCCCCGAGTTCGATAAACCTTGGGTGATCCACTTAAGGGAAACTTGTTGCTCGTTCTACAAACCTCTCGCTCTTGGAGGCCCAACACCTGTCTACAAGAATAGAAGCTCCCGTAGACATCAAGCTATTTTCTGGCGCCGTTGCCGGGGAGGAAAGGTAAAAGGTACTCACACTCCGGATCTCGGCTACTAAGCTATTTTCGCCGTTGTAAGTACTCAAAGCTATTTCCTTTAGATCCTGCAATTGCATCTTTTTGTTTCTTGTTTACACTAGTTTGGCATAATGGACAGCAATGAGCTTCTTATTCTATTTCCTGATTTAAGACATGGATGGTTTGATGCGAAAATTAAAAAACCCATGGAACATATTAGCATGAACACTTTGAATACCATTGTTGCTAATGATATAGAAATTTCTAAGCTTGGGGAAGCTGGTTTTGATGAGCATGATCTTTTTAGTCCCCCAAGCATTGAGGAGAAAATTTTCTTTGATGATACTTTGCCTCCTATTTATGATGATTATAATGATAGTGGTCTTTTGGTGCCACCTACTATGGAGAGTAAATTTTGTCGTGATTATACTATGCCTCCTACACTTGATGAGAATAATAATGATAGCTACTTTGTTGAATTTGCTCCCACTATTACTAATAAAATTGATTATGCTTATGTGGAGAGTAATAATTTTATGCATGAGACTCATGATAAGAATGCTTTATGTGATAGTTATATTGTTGAGTTTGCTCATGTTGCTACTGAAAGTTATTATGAGAGAGGAAAATATGGTTGTAGAAATTTTCATGTTACTAAAATGCCTCTCTATGTGCTGAAATTTTTGAAGCTACACTTGTTTTATCTTCCTATGCTTGTCACTTTGCTCTTCATGAACTTGTTTATTTACAAGGTTCCTATGCATAGGAAGCATGTTAGGCTTAAATTTGTTTTGAATTTGCCTCTTGATGCTCTCTTTTGCTTCAACTACTATTTCTTGCGAGTGCATCATTAAAACTCGCCGAGCCCATCTTACTGGCTATAAAGAAAGAACTTCTTGGGAGATAACTCATGTGTTATTTTGCTACAGTACTTTGTTTTATATTTGAGTCTTGGAAGTTGTTTACTACTGTAGCAACCTCTCCTTATCTTAGTTTTGTGTTTTGTTGTGCCAAGTAAAGTCTTTGATAGTAAAGTTCATACTAGATTTGGATTACTTGCAGCTTTCAGATTTCTTTGCTGTCACGAATTTCGACCTGCCTCCCTGTAGGTAGCTCATAAAATTAAGCCAATTTACGTGCGTGATCCTCATATATGTATGCAACTTTCATTGAATTTGGGCATTTTCATTTGAGCAAGTCTGGTGCCTCAATAAAATCCATCTTTACGGACTGTTCTGTTTTGACAGATTCTGCCTTTTATTTCGCATTGCCTCTTTTGCTATGGTGGATGAATTTCTTTGTTCCATTAATGTCCAGTAGCTTTATGCAATGTCCAGAAGTGTTAAGAATGATTGTGTCACCTCTGAACATGTTAATTTTTATTGTGCACTAATCCTCTAATGAGTTGTTTCGAGTTTGGTGTGGAGGAAGTTTTCAAGGGTCAAGAGAGGAGGATGATATACTATGATCAAGAAGAGTGAAAGCTCTAAGCTTGGGGATGCCCCGGTGGTTCACCCCTGCATATTTCAAGAAGACTCAAGCGTCTATGCTTGGGGATGCCCAAGGCATCCCCTTCTTCATCGACAAATTATCAGGTTCCTTCTCTTGAAACTATATTTTTATTCGGCCACATCTTATGTACTTTACTTGGAGCGTCTGTGTGCTTTTGTTTTTGTTTTTGTTTGAATAAATTCTTGTGTGGGAGAGAGACACGCTCCGCTGGTTCATATGAACACATGTGTTCTTAGCTTTTAATTTTTATGGCGAAGTTTCTTCTTCGTTAATTTGTTATATGGTTGGAATTGGAAAATGATACATGTAGTAAATTGCTATAATGTCTTGGATAATGTGATACTTGGCAATTGTTGTGCTCATGTTTAAGCTCTTGCATCATATACTTTGCACCCATTAATGAAGAAACACCTAGAGCTTGCTAATTTGGTTTGCATATTTGGTTTCTCTAAAGTCTAGATAATATCTAGTATTGAGTTTTGAACAACAAGGAAGACGGTGTAGAGTCTTATAATGTTTACAATATGTCTTTTATGTGAGTTTTGCTGCACCGTTCATCCTTGTGTTTGTTTCAAATA
>NC_061513.1:256109840-256193624 GCF_022539505.1 Lolium rigidum | reverse complement strand
GGATGATGTTGCCATTGCACTTTGCAGTATTTGATTGCCCTGTTTCTTAACTTCTTCCGTTGCACTTTGCAGTGCTCCTTTTAAAAACCATTTTTCCCACAACACCTTGGTTGTTCAACAAACAGCCATACACCACTTTTCCGAACATCTTTACCAAGATCCTTTGCTTTCTTAAACCATACGCTTGGGTTAACTCACCCAAGGTTTTCATAAAACATTTACAACAAGGTAAGCCTTGAGGGGTTCCCAACCTATAGTTTCATGAGTTGAACTAGAATTGCACTATGGCCGAGATGAGAGTCATCTTGCCATAGAAGGTATAAAGGGGTAATGGGTGGATCATACTCGCTTAAGATAAGCATGTATGATGCCAACACAAAGAGGATTATACTTTCAGATTTGTGGTGCTAAAAGTACAACTTAGATAGTGGAGTATCACTATCCAACATACACTCCAATGGGTACACGGCATACTCCTCTCAAGTTGAGAATACACCAAGATCATGACATTGATACCTCTAAATTACAAAAGTGGTGAGTGTGGTGTAAGTTACTATCTTGAGAGGGAAGATGCTCAAGTTGAGCATACAAGATAACCAAGTGGAATAGCACGGCCATAATATCATGCATCCCATAACACAAGGACAATGGTGGAGTATCACCACTAGGGAGTACCCCACTTGCAATTGCACACAGATGACATAAATAGAGATAACAACACACATAGAATTCAAGGTGCTTTGGACATCAACAAATGACATCCAACTAGACACCAAACCAGAGATCAAAAGATGGCTTGCCTTGGCTTATTTGTCCCCGGACTTCTTCAGCTCCATCAATATAAGAATCCCAATAACATAAATAAAATCCTCGTCCGATTCCACTTCTTCTTCTTCTCCGGAATTGTTCGCATCTATCGCCGGAAAATATAAAAGGAACACAATCAATCATATTGCAACAATCATAACCAGCATGCAACAATCAACAATCAAAAGCTAACCACTCTTCTACGGCTAACATATTAAAGACTTATAGATACTACAAAGCATCTAAAAGAAAACCCATTTTATTTACCTAGTAAAGGTATGAGGGTGCCACGACTTAGCAATTGCCTCTCTCGGTATCACCAAGGCACAACTAAGTATCCCCTGGTAGATAACATCATAAAGAGGACAAGAGCATTAGTTTGACATCAGATACATTCACAAAACATTTTCAAACATTTTTGGAAAAGTAGAAAACAGTTTTCCTAACTTAGTTTGCTCACATAACACAACATCCAAAATAGGAAGCAAACCATAATCCACATCTTTTGAAAACTTAAGCAAAACAATAGGGCTAATGTTAAGTTGCAGAGGTTTTGTTTTGCAAGCATAAAACAAAGGTTGCCCATTTCTAATAAAAAGAGTTGGTGAAGGGTTTTAAATAAACCAACAAGTTTTGGTCCAACAATGCATGTCACACATACACCTTACTAACAGTAACAAATATGCATTAACAGAGACTAATAATATTTTTCCTAGATGGCCAGTACTAATACAAGACTAACCCAATTGGAATCACCCAAAAATATTAAACCTACAATTTTAGGAATTTCCTTGAATCTGACTGTACAGAAAACAAGATCTGTAAGCCATAAATCGTAGAAAAATCCTAAAAATATGAGACCACTTGCATTTGAAAGATAATTAAACAGAGATGCACACACAATTGGTTTTGGGTTCAAATAGTTTCTGAAACTCTCACAAATGGATTGACAAGATGTCTCACAAATGGTACAGAACAGATAAAGGTTTGAAACTTGTTTGAGATGATTAAGAAAACATCCAGTAGTACTACCAAATTGGAATCACTCAATTTGGATCACAGATGGATTTTTGGTGATTTAAAAGCTAACAGCCATGTCTGCAGAACACACATAACAAGTTTAATTCACCGCAAATCGTACATAACTCATAAAAATATGAGGTCAGCTGCATCGGAAAGGTATTGAAAAGCTGGTTCTTACTCCATTGGTTTTATTCAAAAATTCGTTCCCAAGCTCCTGGTTTAATTCGACAAAGTCAGTTCTGTCCAGATCTTGATCTGTGAACCATTTCAGTTTCAGGAGGTCAATCGAAGTGAAACCACCGCCAAAATGAAGGTATTGAAGAGGGCTTTCACCTACAGTTGAGTTTGTTCAAAAAAGTTTTGTAAAACGGAACAAATCTAACAAACAGTGAATCTGCATGTTTACAGAACTTTATTTACCATGGACAATCCGTAACGAATTTGAGGATGAGACCAACGCCAAGTTGTAGATCTCTTCCGTATCTATCTGCGGAACTTTAAATCACTCGATTCGGACCTGTACACGAGATTTAGTGGATTTTACAATTTCGTACCAGAATCTGAAACAGCAAGATAGCAGAAATTACTGCAAGGATTTGGACGAACTTTGCTCAAGAACTTCAGATCTGAGGATAGCTCAAGCTTCTCCATGCTTGGACCAACATGCACCTGCATCAAGATCCAATCTTAGCAATGGAGGAAGAATAAGGGAAGATTAAACCATCTAGGGTTGGGGAGAAGATGGAGAGGGAAGCTCTCATGGTGAGGGGAAGCTTGAGGGAGGAGGGAGCTGCATCTTGGTGAGCTTTCCATGGCCATGGCCGGCCATGAAGCCTTGGGGCAGCAGCATTTCGTGGGGAGAGGTGGGAGAAGAGTGTGAGGGAGTGGAGTGTGAAAGAAATGAGCAAAGGGGAGTGGAGGTGGCCGGCTAGGGAGTTTTTATAGAGGGAGAGGGGTGGCTGCCTCCTTTTTTTGATTGGCCAAGGATGGTAGCTGCCCATTTATTGATTGGGTTAGGTGGGAGGCAAGACTTGTGGAGGAAGAAAATGAAGAGGCATGGCTGGCCGAAATTGCCATGCATACACCATTTGGCCGGCTCCATTCTTGCCAATAAAAATGAACAATGTGAGAGATATAGAGATGGGGGAAGATTGTGATGGTAAAATATACCATGATGGTATTTGTTGCATGATGGCCTTGTGCCAAGAAGATGATGGTGATGTACAAGGTTTCATGTGCCTGCCATCTTGGAGATGGCCTTCACAAGATTTGAGACTTGACTACTCCAAACAAGATGAGACACATGGTGCTCAAGTGTCTATGCAAGACACACGACACCACTTGTGTTATTCAAGGAAAAATAGGTTTTCTTCCAGGGATATAGAGTCCAAGTTTTAGGGAGATAGTGAAGGGAATAATGATGCAATTCTAATGATGAATATGGTGACATAAGTCATCAATTCAAGAGGTCAAGGTGATGATGGAAAATAATAGAGGATTGAGATGGGTATGATGGAACATAGTTGCTCTACAAATAAGAGGTCAATTTGGAGTGGTTTGAAATACTCTCTAAGTCTAGGGTTTAGTTGAAGGGAGTCCAATAGAAAGTATCAAGAGTTCATCTACTTGATCAAGAATTGGAGGATGAGGGGGTACAATGGGGTAGATCAGAGAGGTACACAAGATGTGCAAGAGTTGCTATTTGAAAAAGAGTTGGACTGAAAGGTTTAGGACACACCTCAATTGTCTAGGGACAATTGGGAATGAACTCAAGTGGAATGGAATTTGAAAATGTTGATAAAAACTAGTTGGAACTTAGGGGTTCAAAATATTCTACTTACTATCTCAAGTAAAGTAGAGTTTTTCTCAAACTTAAAATAAACAAGAAATGGTATAGATACCATAACAAGCCTTTTTGTTAAAAAGGAAACAAAATAGAAAGAAAAGTTTTAGAAACCAGTACTTGGTAGAAATGGGATGGAAAACAAAACTCATTTCAGTTCCTTGTTTTCTTTAAAGAAATATCTTGAAAAGATTTAATAAAACTAGAAGTAGTTTTGTGATCAAAACTAGAGAAGGAGAATCAATAGGACTTTTGAGAGAGAAAACTAATTTAGGGAGGAGTGTTCTCAAGGGTAGATGGTGGCTACAAAATGTACCCATCATTCCCACTCTTGGTTTTGTGAAGAATAAACTTGAATAAAAACAAGAGGTAAAAGTGAAGGAAGTGATCCAGAGTTGAAACAAAGGATAGAGTGCAAGGTAAAGTGAGTTAAAAGAGTTGCAAGGGTAGACTGAGACATGCAAGACGTGGAGATTGAAGAGGGTATTGCACAGATGAGATCCATGCAGTGAGGTCATCAAAAACAGTTGTGGGTGCTTAGAGATCAACTGCCAAAATCTGGACATTCAAAGCCTGTCAACACAGATGGTCGACATGGCCTCAAAACCAACAAGGATGAGTGGGTATAAGAGAGGGATGTATCTAGGGGTAGATGATCCCAAGTTTTGAATTAAGGATGATTGAGCCAGATTGACACAAAGAGGAATATCAAGATGGCACACTCATGTTGCCATCAGGAGAAGAGTTTGATGTAGTAAAAAGGAAAACAATTTTTCCTAAGTCACACATGTGTTTTATTAGGTGAGTTGTTTGGCTGACCACTAGAGGTGTTGTTCTTTGAAGTAGCTCAAGACAAAACTCAACAAACAAAACAAGACAATTCTTCTACCAACAGATCAAGGCAATTCATCATAACAAACAGATCAAGGCAATTCATCTTAATAAGTCTATAGAAGAAGTTTTTGTTCCCCCTGATTTTTGAAATAAGGACAACTAATCAAGGTTGCAAAAGTTGGGGTGTTACAGATCTTCCACCCTTAAACTAATCTCGTCCCGAGATTACTGAGCGTAGAACTAGAGGGGTTGTAAAGTTTAACTAAAGTTAGTCTCCATTCTTCTGTAGAGGTGCCGTTGTAGAGAAGGTCGTTGCTTCATCTTCTGGGAGACATGATGGATTTCTGCCGATGGCGAGCTTCATGAAGAGGTAGATTACTCCATGCAGGTGTTGGATTTGTAGTTTCTTAACGATCGTAGAGGCGGTTCAAGGCTGTGGGAGGGTTAGTGCATACCAACGGGGTTTTAGTAGGGTTGAAAAACTTTTTAGAGTTAGCTTAAATTTAGTGGAAGACGAAGTCTTCCACCATTAAGATTGTTCAACGGGGTTCCTGAGAGCTTCAGAGCTTCAGCCATGGGTCCTGTCGGGTGGTTTTTGGAGAAGTCAATGATCTCTCGTCTTGAGTCGAACATCTTCAGGGAGCGAGGTGCAGTCCACAGCTTCAAGAGGGGTTAGTGCATCCTAAGTTTCCAACGGTGTGTTAGAAAGGTTTAAAATTTTAGGGTTAGCTCCACATTTTAGTGGAAGACGGAGTCTTCCACCCTTAAGATTTTTCATCGGGCTTTTGGGAAAACTAAGAGCTTCTGCGTTGCAGTGCCGTCTGGGGCTTCTGAAGAAGTCATCGGTCTTCCTTATTCAGCTGAAGAATCTTCGGGGGCGACGTGCAGACCACCACTTCAAGAGGCACTTGCGGTGTTAACTCAACCATATGGGACGCGCGGTGAGTTAGTAAGTTGATGAAACGCCTGGTTGGTAACCATATGAAGCAGCAACAGAGGTCGTCGAAGAAAATCTTCAGCTTGCGAGTCGGTGCTGACTTATATCAGCTGGTGAGCGAGTAAGTTGCACCTAATCTTGAGTCTTGAGGTATCTTCATGAGCTTCACTTGACGAGGACCAGTTGAACCATGTGATGTAGCTTGTCTTTGACGCTAATGTTCTCTCATCTAGTTAGACGGTGTGTTAGGGGGGGGGGTGGTTTTCAAAAAGATATCCTCGTGATTAGCGCGATTATGTACCAAGGTTAGACCAAGTTAGTAAGTCTTCTGGTAGAGGTGCAGTCACTCTTGAAGGTAGGGGCTTCTGCTTTCTTGATGAAGTGGAGATGCTTCAGCGGATCTTGAAGGTATTGCTTTTGCTTTGTTGGCGGTAGAGATCCTTCAGATGACCTTGAAGGTAGTCGGCGTAGATAGGGGTCTGAGTTAGTTTCCCTAACGGTTGAAAAACAACTGCTAACGGGTTTAGAGTTAGAGTCTTTCGTTAATCTACCCAACTAACTAGCAGTTAGCAATACATCAGCGAGGCAAATTTTAATCCTAACATTACATGTGACACCCATACAACCATAACTAGAGACAAAATACCACTAACAGAGGCTACTGCTATTTTTCCTAGATGCACAGTAACAAAACAAGATCAACACAATTGGAATCATTCAAAAATATTTATTTTCAATTTTTGAGACTCAAAATACTACCCAGAAACAGTGATCAAGTTTTATTTACTAAAAATCTCACAAAAATCCTAAAAATACAAGGTCAGAGGCATCTGAAAGATAATTTCATACTGGTTCTAGTGAAATTGGAATCACATCAATCGGAGCCACCAAACTATTTTTATTAGCAAAACAGTACACTGGCAGATTTCCATCTTTAATTTCTGTTTTACAAATTTCAAACAATTAAAAGGGCGGAAACGTCTAAATAGCAAGACATACATGCACACAGCAAACAGATACAAACACTCAAGGCAGCACACTAGGGAACTACAAGCAATCATCAAACCAGACATGGTACTCTAAATACCCAGAAATTCCTAATGCGCGGGGGTAGCTCAATCAAAGCGATTGAGTTTGTCCTATCCATCCTATTGGCTTGGGGCTGGTCACATATGTCGACGTCTTCATCTTGCTGGCATCGACTTCAATAGGGATCCTCGTAACAGTTGGTGGTGACGCAGGCCTGATGTTGACTCGTCGATGTTGAGGTGGAGGCGAAAACCGTAGCGTCTTCGTTGTAAACATCTCGGGGACGTGAGGTCTTCAGAGGGGTAGTTGTTGAGGTGCTCCCGAAGTCAAGATCTTCCCGTGGCTGGCCTAAAAATTACTAGTCAAGAAACTGAGGATTTGACCCCTGACGACTGCAAAAAGTGCAAGTCCACGGAGGAACAAGGTCAGATCTTTGACATACTTTGGTGAAAACCAAAGACATGATGTTACCATCCCTACATGAGAATGGCTAATTCGGCATCCAATCTTCAACAGCTGCTGTTGGATATACATGAGACTTCCTGAGGGATTGATCCATCCTTGAGTTCAAGTCTCCGGTCTGAGTTGGGGACATCGTCCAATATGTAAGTTTGAAGTGGATGGGACAATAGAGTAAATTTTTTCAAACATTTTAATCAAGCGGAGAGACAAGAATTTAGAAGTCTTGAATAAATAAGAGGAGTAGAAGCTATACTTCCGACTAAAGAAATAATTTGTTTCGTAAATAGTTTTTCCCAAGTACTTTTTCCTAACTAACGTCCATGCTAACTAAGGTCTCCTACAGTCAGGATAGCTCTGATACCAGCTCTGTGGGGACCCCGGACTAACGGTCCGAAATTCCCTGTTATGTATACAGTTCACGATCCCATGATTAGTGTGTCGTGAACACATAACCGAACTGATATCAAATTACACCATCCATTACAAAGAGGAATAAGAAAATTACAACATGGTCACATGACCAATACTTACATAATAGCCTCGAAGGGCCTAACTAAACATCAGAGTAGCATCATCACTTCAACAGCGCAGTACCCAAGTCATCTGCCATAACCCTACAGGCAACTGACTGGGAAGACGTTCCTAGCTCGCATAGACGTCGCCAACTCCTTCTTCATCCGTCGAACTCCTTCAAGTCTGGCCAAGTAAATAGCCAGGGACAAAGCCGTGAGTACATTTGGAATTGTACTCGCAAACCATCAAGAAGGTACTTTGCAAGAGTGCAAGATAACAAATGCTAATCTAAGATGACAAGAGGGAAGAGCTAATTTCTCCAGTGGAAATAGCATGAAGAAGAGAAGTAATTTCTCTTGTGGATATAGCATGTGAAAGAGAAATAGTCTCTCTTGTAGATATAGCATGTGAAAAAGAAATAGTCTCTCTTGTAGATATAGCATCCCGACATCTCAAGTGATGGGGACACTATGGTGGTCCTATGACATCTCTATATCTTTATTAAGGAAGAGTTCCTCTACATGAAACACTTAGGAAAGAGTTCCCCACTTGGTCTTATTTTTCCACGACCATCTCCATATGGTCGACACACACCCTTTTTCCGTACCCTTCCGGTACATTCAACACAACACTTTCTTTGCAAAGCATTTATCAAAACAAAACTCAAGCCCCGGTAAAGGTAGACCTTTGCAACCTCGTCCATGACCGCGGACGCGGCTATTCGAATAGATTTGACTCTGCAGAGTTTGCACACTTTCCCCACAACTATCCGGATACCTATCGTGTGGGCATCATCCCTCCATAACAACATATGCCACGACGGATACCCGGACATAACCTTTCACCCATCTCCACTGGCACGAGTCCTTTCCTGCGGGCTTACCCCTTCCCGGCACCCCGGCAGCATACCTCCTTTTGAGCGTATCTCCGGCGCCATGACAGAAGACCCTCGCAATCGTCCGGCTATCGGTTAAGACGATGTATTGCCTCCTCCGGAGCGCAACCCGGCGTCGGAGGTCGTCATGACCCTCCCTAGAAAGTTGTGAAGGGTGCTCCTGCCAGCTTCAACAAACTACGGGCTAAGCCCCGTCCCACACCGAGGTAGAGTGGTTGCGCGATAAAAGTTGGGCTGGTGTACACTTATACGCGGTGCTCCTTTTTAAAACCATTTTTCCCACAACACCTTGGTTGTTCAACAAACATCCATACACCACTTTTCCGAACATCTTTACCAAGATCCTTTGCTTTCTTAAACCATACACTTGGGTTAACTCACCCAAGGTTTTCATAAAACATTTACAACAAGGTAAGCCTTGAGGGGTTCCCAACCTATAGTTTCATGAGTTGAACTAGAATTGCACTATGGCCGAGATGAGAGTCATCTTGCCATAGAAGGTATAAAGGGGTAATGGGTGGATCATACTCGCTTAAGATAAGCATGTATGATGCCAACACAAAGAGGATTATACTTTCAGATTTGTGGTGCTAAAAGTACAACTTAGATAGTGGAGTATCACTATCCAACATACTCTCCAATGGGTACACGGCATACTCCTCTCAAGTTGAGAATACACCAAGATCATGACATTGATACCTCTAAATTACAAAAGTGGTGAGTGTGGTGTAAGTTACTATCTTGAGAGGGAAGATGCTCAAGTTGAGCATACAAGATAACCAAGTGGAATAGCACGGCCATAATATCATGCATCCCATAACACAAGGACAATGGTGGAGTATCACCACTAGGGAGTACCCCACTTGCAATTGCACACAGATGACATAAATAGAGATAACAACACACATAGAATTCAAGGTGCTTTGGACATCAACAAATGACATCCAACTAGACACCAAACCAGAGATCAAAAGATGGCTTGCCTTGGCTTATTTGTCCCCGGACTTCTTCAGCTCCATCAATATAAGAATCCCAATAACATAAATAAAATCCTCGTCCGATTCCACTTCTTCTTCTTCTCCGGAATTGTTCGCATCTATCGCCGGAAAATATAAAAGGAACACAATCAATCATATTGCAACAATCATAACCAGCATGCAACAATCAACAATCAAAAGCTAACCACTCTTCTACGGCTAACATATTAAAGACTTATAGATACTACAAAGCATCTAAAAGAAAACCCATTTTATTTACCTAGTAAAGGTATGAGGGTGCCACGACTTAGCAATTGCCTCTCTCGGTATCACCAAGGCACAACTAAGTATCCCCTGGTAGATAACATCATAAAGAGGACAAGAGCATTAGTTTGACATCAGATACATTCACAAAACATTTTCAAACATTTTTGGAAAAGTAGAAAACAGTTTTCCTAACTTAGTTTGCTCACATAACACAACATCCAAAATAGGAAGCAAACCATAATCCACATATTTTGAATACTTAAGCAAAACAATAGGGCTAATGTTAAGTTGCAGAGGTTTTGTTTTGGAAGCATAAAACAAAGGTTGCCCATTTCTAATAAAAAGAGTTGGTGAAGGGTTTTAAATAAACCAACAAGTTTTGGTCCAACAATGCATGTCACACATACACCTTACTAACAGTAACAAATATGCATTAACAGAGACTAATAATATTTTTCTTAGATGGCCAGTACTAATACAAGACTAACCCAATTGGAACCACCCAAAAATATTAAACCTACAATTTTAGGAATTTCCTTGAATCTGACTGTACAGAAAACAAGATCTGTAAGCCATAAATCGTAGAAAAATCCTAAAAATATGAGACCACTTGCATTTGAAAGATAATTAAACAGAGATGCACACACAATTGGTTTTGGGTTCAAATAGTTTCTGAAACTCTCACAAATGGATTGACAAGATTTCTGCATGTCTATACCATTTGCTTTACCTCTGGAGGTACAGAACAGATAAAGGTTTGAAACTTGTTTGAGATGATTAAGAAAACATCCAGTAGTACTACCAAATTGGAATCACTCAATTTGGATCACAGATGGATTTTTGGTGATTTAAAAGCTAACAGTCATGTCTGCAGAACACACATAACAAGTTTAATTCACCACAAATCGTACATAAATCATAAAAATATGAGGTCAGCTGCATCGGAAAGGTATTGAAAAGCTGGTTCTTACTCCATTGGTTTTATTCAAAAATTCGTTCCCAAGCTCCTGGTTTAATTCGACAAAGTCAGTTCTGTCCAGATCTTGATCTGTGAACCATTTCAGTTTCAGGAGGTCAATCGAAGTGAAACCACCGCCAAAATGAAGGTATTGAAGAGGGCTTTCACCTACAGTTGAGTTTGTTCAAAAAAGTTTAGTAAAACGGAACAAATCTAACAAACAGTGAATCTGCGTGTTTAAAGAACTTTATTTACCACGGACAATCCGTAACGAATTTGAGGATGAGACCAACGCCAAGTTGTAGATCTCTTCCGTATCTATCTGCGGAACTTTGAATCACTCGATTCGGACCTGTACACGAGATTTAGTGAATTTTACAATTTCGTACCAGAATCTGAAACAGCAAGATAGCAGAAATTACTGCAAGGATTTGGACGAACTTTGCTCAAGAACTTCAGATCTGAGGATAGCTCAAGCTTCTCCATGCTTGGACCAACATGCACCTGCATCAAGATCCAATCTTAGCAATGGAGGAAGAATAAGGGAAGATTAAACCATCTAGGGTTGGGGAGAAGATGGAGAGGGAGGCTCTCATGGTGAGGGGAAGCTTGAGGGAGGAGGGAGCTGCATCTTGGTGAGCTTTCCATGACCATGGCCGGCCATGGAGCCTTGGGGCAGCAGCATTTCGTGGGGAGAGGTGGGAGAAGAGTGTGAGGGAGTGGAGTGTGAAAGAAATGAGCAAAGGGGAGTGGAGATGGTCGGCTAGGGAGTTTTTATAGAGGGAGAGGGGTGGCTGCCTCCTTTTTTTGATTGGCCAAGGATGGTAGCTGCCCATTTATTGATTGGGTTAGGTGGGAGGCAAGACTTGTGGAGGAAGAAAATGAAGAGGCATGGCTGGCCGAAATTGCCATGCATACACCATTTGGCCGGCTCCATTCTTGCCAATAAAAATGAACAATGTGAGAGATATAGAGATGGGGGAAGATTGTGATGGTAAAATATACCATGATGGTATTTGTTGCATGATGGCCTTGTGCCAAGAAGATGATGGTGATGTACAAGGTTTCATGTGCCTGACATCTTGGAGATGGCCTTCACAAGATTTGACACTTGACTACTCCAAACAAGATGAGACACATGGTGCTCAAGTGTCCATGCAAGACACATGACACCACTTGTGTTATGCAAGGAAAAATAGGTTTTCTTCCAGGGATATAGAGTCCAAGTTTTAGGGAGATAGTGAAGGGAATAATGATGCAATTCTAATGATGAATATGGTGACATAAGTCATCAATTCAAGAGGTCAAGGTGATGATGGAAAATAATAGAGGATTGAGATGGGTATGATGGAACATAGTTGCTCTACAAATAAGAGGTCAATTTGGAGTGGTTTGAAATACTCTCTGAGTCTAGGGTTTAGTTGAACGGAGTCCAATAGAAAGTATCAAGAATTCATCTATTTGATCAAGAATTGGAGGATGAGGGGGGGAGGGGTACAATGGGGTAGATCAGAGAGGTACACAAGATGTGCAAGAGTTGCTATTTGAAAAAAAGTTGGACTGAAAGGTTTAGGACACACCTCAATTGTCTAGGGACAATTGGGAATGAACTCAAGTGGAATGGAATTTGAAAATGTTGAGAAAAACTAGTTGGAACTTAGGGGTTCAAAATATTCTACTTACTATCTCAAGTAAAGTAGAGTTTTTCTCAAACTTAAAATAAACAAGAAATGGTATAGATACCATAACAAGCCTTTTTGTTAAAAAGGAAACAAAATAGAAAGAAAAGTTTTAGAAACCAGTACTTGGTAGAAATGGGATGGAAAACAAAACTCATTTCAGTTCCTTGTTTTCTTTAAAGAAATATCTTGAAAAGATTTAATAAAACTAGAAGTAGTTTTGTGATTAAAACTAGAGAAGGAGAATCAATAGGACTTTTGAGAGAGAAAACTAATTTAGGGAGGAGTGTTCTCAAGGGTAGATGGTGGCTACAAAATGTACCCATCATTCCCACTCTTGGTTTTGTGAAGAATAAACTTGAATAAAAACAAGAGGTAAAAGTGAAGAAAGTGATCCAGAGTTGAAACAAAGGATAGAGTGCAAGGTAAAGTGAGTTAAAAGAGTTGCAAGGGTAGACTGAGACATGCAAGACGTGGAGATTGAAGAGGGTATTGCACAGATGAGATCCATGCAGTGAGGTCATCAAAAACAGTTGTGGGTGCTTAGAGATCAACTGCCAAAATATGGACATTCAAAGCCTGTCAACACAGATGGTCGACATTGCCTCAAAACCAACAAGGATGAGTGGGTATAAGAGAGGGATGTATCTAGGGGTAGATGATCCCAAGTTTTGAATTAAGGATGATTGAGCTAGATTGACACAAAGAGGAATATCAAGATGGCACACTCATGTTGCCATCAGGAGAAGAGTTTGATGTAGTAAAAAGGAAAACAATTTTTCCTAAGTCACACATGTGTTTTATTAGGTGAGTTGTTTGGCTGACCACTAGAGGTGTTGTTCGTTGAAGTAGCTCAAGACAAAACTCAACAAACAAAACAAGACAATTCTTCTACCAACAGATCAAGGCAATTCATCATAACAAACAGATCAAGGCAATTCATCTTAATAAGTCTATAGAAAAAGTTTTTGTTCCCCCTGATTTTTGAAATAAGGACAACTAATCAAGGTTGCAAAAGTTGGGGTGTTACACCGGTGCTCTTATACCAATTAAGGACGGCCCCCGACCACGACAACAGTTCAGGTCTCTACCATAAACTCCTTCGCCGGGAGATGCAACCCATCATAGACCGCAATAACCGTGGGGACTTCAACGGGACCCCCACCCTACCACTTGTCCTCTCTTGGATCAAGGGTTTACGGTAAAGCGCATCCGTTGATGTACAAGAGGTGGAAATACAATCGACTATTCCGTCCCACTCCAGATCTTATGGTTAACACGGGTATTACGGCACAAGAATCACTGGACGACATTTGTTGTTAATCCTATATGGATATAAACCCTTGCAATGGAACCTCCACCATATCAACACAATCCATGGTTCCATTGCCCACCACATAGTCATATTCATAGTTACGAAAATAGTGGTTTTGTTTTTTATGCAATAGTGATAAACATAGTACTTTTGCAAGTAATTTAGTAAAAATACTCAAATGACATGAGCAAGCGATGAACTTACCTTTCTTGACTGCAAGATTATGCAGTCAAGGTCTTCGATACGCAATAACTCCAAATTCTGAAATAGCATCATCGTCCGGTAAGGACGATGTTTAAAAGATTGGCAAAGATGCTATAATGCATAAGTATGAGATGCAATCGTTCTAAACGTGACCTAACCCCGATGATTTAGGATTAGTGAGTTGTAAAGATTAGTTCATGGTGTGTTGTACTTTTAGAGTGATTCACAAACAAGGTTCTTATTAAGGTTTGATTACTTGGTATCATGTACAAGTTATAGAATAAAGCATAGTAATCAATTGAGTACACAAGGAATGATAATTGGCATAATGTTAATATGTAAAGACCAGTTGTCTGTTTTAGTACTATATGTCATGGTTAATGGTTGCTTGTTATATTCTTCAAAAGAATAACTTTTGAAGAACATGTTCTTTAATAAAGAACAAGTATGACAAATGGGATTTGCGGGTATCTATGGTTTCCTATGGTTTCAATTGGTTTTTGGAGTAAGTATTAGATGGATCACAACAGAGTTGGATTCATGAGTAACTAGGGCTTGTATGGTTTTACTTAAGCAATTAAGTGTATATGATTGCTATCAAGGTTGGTATATCTTGCTGGTGATAGCTGGTTAGGGTTTATAGATCTTATGAAGCAGGTTTGACGGCTACTTCCTATGTATTTCAAAAGAATAACTTTTGAAGAACATACTTCTTAAGTAATAAGAAGTATATCAATTAAGGTTGAGATGGTCTAGGTTTTATTATTGGATCCACTTAAATAGGGTATAGGTGGCTCCTAATTATTATGGTTTCAGAAGTATCTAGTACTAGTAGGGTTTTAGTGGAGTATGATATAAGATGCACAATATTGGTATGGTTGCTATTGGAGTTCATCACAATGGTGTGATGCTAACCAAGGTTAATTAAAGATGATGGTTTTGGGAATAGGAGCTAGGTTTGCACTTGGTTGACCCTACATTATCATCTAGGTTTTAATTTGGATGGAAACATGAAATACCAATTTATTAGGGATAGGTCTCTATTATTTTATGACGACATGACAAGTATTTAGTTGATACTATGGATCTATGAATGTAAAGAGGGTAACAAGCTCATATACTATAATCTAGGGTTTAGGTTTAGGGGTAACTAGGGTTCACATATAAATTAAAGGAATTAGGGTTCCTAAACGAGTTTAGGTTTTTAGGGTTCCACATAAATGACAAGGTTGTGATTTCATCCAATAGGGAATTAGGGTTTTCATATGATTAAACATAACCATAAAGAGACAATTATTGTATTCTAATACAAAGTAATATCTAATATTTTCTTGATATGAAAAATAGAAATAAGAAATTTTCTTTTAGTATTTAGGTCTTAATAGTTTAAGATTTAAAATTCTAAAATTTAGAAAAAATATGTATTATTTTCTTTTAGACTTTAAATGGTTTCTTGTTATTTATTCGTTTACGACTTTTCTTTTGTCAAAAATATTTCTATTTGGATTTTTTATATCTTTCTTTTGTTAATTATTAAAAATCAAATAACAACTTTTATTTATTAACTTATGATTAAACAAAACAAAACCTTATATTTATTATTTAATTGAGGTTAAAATACTCTTTCAAACATTTTAGCATTCAATTTGTGTTATACTCCAATTTAGGAAGGATCTGGGTAGAGCTAGTTAGTTTAGCTGAAGCTAGGGGTCAATAGAAGCACATACGTACACGGTACACGTATACGGATGACACACGAATCGATTTGGGCTCAGCCAAAGTGCACACGCACGCAAATTAGCCGTCACGCGCACACGCATTCCCTGTCGATCCCACCACGCACGCGGCACTTCTCCTCTCGATTCCCCTTTCTTTGCGATGCTTGCCGAGGCTGCTCCGGCCAGCCCGCCGGCCATGCCCGCCGTCGCCGGCCGCATCCGCCGTCGCCTGCCGGCTTCCCAGCTCCACCACGGTATCCTCCTTCGACTCCCCTCTTCGGAGTCTCATCCTTGCTCACGCGCGCCCGCGGCTAACCCTAGCCCGCGGGTTGGCTTGTTCGCCGCCGAAAACCGGCGCCGCTGCGCATTCGCCCGATACTGTCGACCTCCGCTCTCTCCTTACTTCCATGACGCCGCCACTCGCACCCACGCCGCCAACCTGAGAACCCTAGCTACTGCCGGCCGATTCGGCCATCGCCGGCCTTGGCGAGCGCTGCCGTTGGTCAAGGTCGCGCCGCCACGGCCGTCTCCGCCAGCTCCCCTTCACCGCCACCTGGTCCAGTACTCACGTGCCTGCGGCTGGCTCCGGCCGATTCCGGCCTCTCCGCCGCCGCTGCTCTTCGGTGTGGCCTCGCCCTCATCTCCACTACTGGGGTTTGCTGTCGCGAAGCTGGTAGGATGGCAGTGTCCTTCTACCCTGGCATCCTCCGATGCGCTGCTGTGCTGAATTACTGGTAGGGTGTGGTTGTGGTGGTGAGGATGGAATGGTGGTGCTGGTTCTGGTGCTGGTGGTGTTGCTGTGACGCCTTCCTCGACTCCGACCTTGACACCGACAGGACGGTGCCGCGGACACAACCTCGGCGTCGACTACACCGTTTCGCCTGCCTCCTCTACAGAGCACTGTGAGCTATACCCCTTTCTCCATCTCTCTCTGTATTCTCTATGGCTACGAATTTGTTGGCTAAGAACTTGTGTGTGCTTGACCTGATTATTGCATATGCTTGGGGAGTGCTATTCATGTGCTATATGACTTGTAAATTTGTCAGTTAAGTACTGATTCTAGTGAGTTAGATTATATGCTTAAGATGTAACCTATAACTACTAGGTGCTGCATCAGAGTGATTAGCTAATATGTGCTTGGTAATGCTCCAGTTTGGATGAATTGGTTATTCTGGGAAAGGTCAGTTGGTCCGTCGTTACCCTTGCTGCCTCAGTTTGGATGGATAACCATCCCTGGCCTGAGTTAATTGCTGAAATGCTATATTTGATAAAACTGAATATGAATACTACTGCTGGCTAAGGCAATTCAGTGATACTCTTGTTTAATTCTTAGTGGCTTATATATACAAGGAACATGTATTATTGATTTCTCAAGCAGGCCTTTATTGTTGGCTTGTTGTTGAGCTTATTTGCTTGTTTAATAGGGCTTGGTTGTGACTGTATGTTACTTGGTTGGTCTGGAAAGAATTCCTGGACCCTAAGTAACATCATATATCAAGTTGATTAATAACTGGCTACTCTACCAGTTGCTATATATTGATGATGCCCCTGTTTGGAGGATTCCTTCATCCAGGCATATCTGGCATGTACCATAAATACGCATGGTTGCTTGCAGATGATTGTACCTTCATGGTGAGCTTATATGCATGCCTATAGTGCTTTGATACTATCGTTTTGCCTATGCTTGAGTTACGGGCTGCTATTTTTAACATCTATAGATCATGTGTATACATGATCCGATCATGTACTTCGGTTTATGTGGTGCCGGGTGACGATCTTGAGCTTATGGTGGCATTTCCCCTTGCCTGTGCCATCAAGTGATATTCACTAGATGATATGGTCTTAGGGAAATCTTGCCTAGGTTCACAGATGGATTTAAATGTTGGCTTGATGTATTTGGATGGGATTGCAGTGGGTGGTCTTTCTGATTGCCACTGCAGTGCTTCCAAAACTTTTAAAAGATGTAGAAAAATTTGTGGTAAGATATAATGCCTTTGGATTAACCCAAATCTGATGGTGTTTTAAATCTGGGTTAAACTTGGTAGCTTTTATAGTTGTGGTAATCTGGTGCTAGTCACTTTTGCTCCTGGTTGTGTGTTGATACTTTGTAACTATGCATACAAATTGGATCTTGAGCTAATATGGCTTGGTATCATTTATTCTACTCTATTTAAGTTGCCAGTTTTATTCAGGTTTAATACCAAGTGATGATAAAAACATTCACACATTGATGTTTGATGCTTTCCCCCAATTTACTTGTCTATCTATATGCTTTGCTGGAAAGAGTTCATGTATGATCTGTTTCAAGTGTGAGATTTATACCTCACTCCAGCTCTTATAGAAAGTGTGTTTTGATCTTGTTTAGCTTCTGATCTTGATGAACTTCTCCTCCTTGAACTTGTCCTTCTCCTCCTAGATCCAGCTATGTCACCATGATCTTCTTGCTTCAGCTTCTGGTTTATGATTTGATTTGGCTGTTGGAATTCTAGGATGTTTCAGTGTTTTGGACAAAAGAACTGCGACATGTTCTTGGGCCTTAGTTTAGGACGTCGGCTGTGAAAAATTGTATGCTCGTAGAGTGTTTTGAACAACACGGCATGGCTTTAATACCCTGCCCAAGGAGTGTCCTGGGTTGACAGCACACACATGCAAATGGTGACGAGTCTTTGTTAGCCCGCATGGCTGCTTGACGTGATCTGAGTACATCTCCTTGTGGATCGGATCGGCCAAGAAAGATCTTCCTTTTGCATTTCCTTTATTTTTAATCCAGCCACTTGGCTTTACTTTTCACTTGTGTTCTCTTTGTTTGTTTTGCAGGTGATCAAGTTAAACAAGATGGTCTAGGAACGTGGACGAAGGTTATGAGCTTCAAGATTTAATTGTAGAATTATTTCCCTTTTTCTTGTGTTTTGGATTTGTAATTTATATTCCTTTTTTCTATGTTATTATTTAATACTTGTGAATATTTATACCTTATATATAATTAAGAATTCCATTATTTATTTGCAATTGTATTTAATATTTAGAATTCAGTTTCCATTATTTATGTTCAGTGATTCAATAATCATGAATTACTTATATTTATTTATGATTTCAAATCCAAGGTGATTTCAAATGTGGAAGTCAAATATTCCTATTTGAATTGTTTCTTTCCCATACAAACCAAAGCGTTAAAGGTCATGCCGAAGTTTATCGCGCTCATGTCGATGACCTTAGTCAATTCCCATCAACACAAGCGAAACCTCGATCTCTTTGTGTTTTCAATAAATGCGCGAAATTTCCCCGGATTTTTTATGCATGAATGCAATGCACACATTTGTTTCCTCTCTTTTTTGTAACCCCAAATCTTGGGATGTTACACATAAATACTCCCTCTTGGAGTCACAAGTATCAACTTGGCCAGAGCCTCTACTAGCAACGGAGAGCATGCAAGAACATAAACAACATATATGATAGATTGATAATCAACTTGACATAGTATTCAATATTCATCGGATCCCAACAAACACAACATGTAGCATTACAAATAGATGATCTTGATCATGATAGGCAGCTCACAAGATCTAACATGATAGCACAATTAGGAGAAGACAACCATCTAGCTACTGATATGGACCCATAGTCCAGGGGTGAACTACTCACACATCGATCCGGAGGCGATCATGGTGATGAAGAGACCTCCGGGAGATACTTCCCCTCTCCGGCAGGGTGCCGGAGGCGATCTCCTGAATCCCCCGAGATGGGATTGGCGGCGGCGGCGTCTCTGGAAGGTTTTCCGTATCGTGGCTCTCGGTACTGGGGTTTTCGCGACGAAGGCTTTAAGTAGGCGGAAGGGCGGAGTCGGAGGCGTCACGAGGGGCCCACACACTAGGGCGGCGCGGGCCCCCCTTGGCCGCGCCGGCCTATGGGGTCGGCGCCCCATCGCCCCACTTCCTTTCCCTTTCGGTCTTCTGGAAGTTTCGTGGAAAAATAAGACCCTGAGCTTTGATTTCGTCCAATTCCGAGAATATTTCCTTTGTAGGATTTCTGAAACCAAAAACATCAGAAAACAGCAACTGGCTCTTCGGCATCTCGTCAATAGGTTAGTGCCGGAAAATGCATAATAATGACATATAATGTGTATAAAATATGTGAGTATCATCATAAAAGTAGCATGGAACATAAGAAATTATAGATACGTTTGAGACGTATCAAAGAGCTGGATGGGCAGTTTGTGACGACTGCAAGCCGGCATGTTTCCGCCACCGGGTGGGTGGAATCGTCACATGGAAAGGTCATGACAACATTCAACCAGAGATTCAGCTACAAAAACAGCAATGTGTATAGCAAGAACAACGCTGTCCAAGTGGTGAACCAAACGATCGACACAACGTCCCGTGTTCTCACCACAAACGACACTACGGTGCTGCAATCCGAAGAAGTTCGCCAGGTCTTCCCGCTCTATCTTTTCACTGGAACCTCAGATGTAGTGGGTGACGAGTACTCAATGGTTTCGGTTGTCAAGCTGGGCATCAATGAGAAGAGGGAAAGTTTCTCCAACAGCTCTCTGCAGAATGTGCAGTTGGCACGCGGTAGCATGAGGGTGAAGAAGAATTTGGTGATTTTTGGGACTGGGGAGAACCATCAGGTGTATAAGTATGTGGGTACCGATGGATGCTACTTCAGAGATGTGACAGCTCTGATGATTCATGCTTAAAGAGATCGCGAGATGTAGGCTCTGGATTTCCCTCCAGGTTGTCTAGACCTGTACCTAGAGCAGAAACCAACACCCAAGCTTTGCATGAATATGCTCCAAAATTCAAACAACTTTATGTTTTCAGATTTAGATACTATGATGAATCTTACGCTGGGATCCAATCTTAACTGCTCGGTTAATACAGATAACATGGTCGATGCAGGACGTACAATGAAGCCTACAATGAAGCCTTTTGTAGTTAGCTCGTTGGAGCAAACTAAAGGGGATATCTCGGATGGTCCTTTGGAGACTAGTGATGCTCAAGGGGAGGCTGACCGTAAAAAGTTGATGGGGATTGCCACATCATCGCATTTTATAGGTTTGGAATTTTTAGACTCTCCACCACGCTCTTTGTCGTCTTTTGAAAATCTATCTCATGGGGTCGGTAATAATTGGCCTGATTCTGATTGTCACCTTTCTGATGCAAACTTCTGTGATATAGAGGTGTCAAGGAAAGACAAGGAGGGCATGATGGATGTGCCGTTGAGGATAACTAAGGAGCAAGGGGAAGGGCTTCAAGGATCGGTGATGATTGCCTCATCTCTGAGGTCTAATGGTGAGTCCTCTAAGTGTTCAAATAATTCTTACTCGTTGTCTTTAATTGAAAATGGCACTAAATCACACTATCACTCTACAGAGGAGGTTATAGCGTTTGGGGGTATCCCAAAGCCTTCTGCTGTTTTGAGGTCATGTGCTAGGTTGGGTGGCCAACCTAATGCGGACATGCCTCTATTGGAGAAGGCCATGATGAATGCGCAGCTACACTCAGATTCTCTTACTTCATGTAAGTTTACAACCCCAAAATTCTCCATTGTTAATATTCCAGACGTCGAGATAGTAAGAGAGCTGATAGAATAGGAGTGTCATTAGGATCATCTCAAGATGAGATCGATCAATCTATTAGAGGGATTAAAAAGGTGGAAAATGAGAGAATCTTAACTATTTTAAAGAAAAATGAGGATGATATTGAGAATAAAGATGAAGGGCTGGAAACTCTTGTATTGTCAAAAGTATCCAACCTGTGTGAGGATTTATGTGAGGATGATGACATCCCTTTGGATTTAGATGATCAACTGGAGCATCTTAAACCAGTAGTCAAGGTAAAGAAAATCAGACAGAGGAAAGTATATGATACAAGCAATATTCGTAAAAGTGCTAGGAAAAGAACTAGAAAACAATTTTCATGATGCAGAATATAAAAGGTATTAATTCCAATCCAGGGGGTTTTGGGAATACTGCGAAGCATTTGTTTGTTAAAGAGGCGATTAGGGAGCATAAATTAGACTTTATTGCCTTATTGGAGACTGGAAGATCTAATTTCTCTATTCCTTTTTTGAATCAATTAGTTGCGGGGTATAATTACTCTTGGTTTTGTTTGCCGCCGCATGGTCGATCGGGGGGTATTCTAGTGGGAATAAACTCCGATACTCTTCAAGTGTTAAAAGTTAGCACATGAGATTTCTGTGTTAAGTTGCATATTAAATGCAAGAGAGATGGTTTCGAATGGATTCTGGTGCCGGTTTATGGGGCTGCCCAAGACATGCACAAAGCAGAATTCTTGTCGGAACTAGTGCGCACTTGTGAATCTGAAACATTACCTATGTTGGTAGGGGGTGATTTCAATATTATACGCACAAGGGAAGAAAAGAATAATGATAATTTCAAAGCGTGTTGGCCCTTTGTTTTTAATGCAATTATTGAGCATCTGAATTTAAGGGAAATTGCTTTAACAGGAAGACAATATACGTGGGCAAGTAGGAGAGTTGAGCCTACATATGAGAAACTTGATCGAGTATTAGCATCAATTTCGTGGGAACAAAAATTCCCATTGGTCACGGTAAGAGCTCTAATTAGAGCCGATTCCGATCATACTCCAATACTTATTGATTCAGGGGTGAAAGCACACCTGGGTAACTAAGCAAAATTCTCTTTTGAGTTACATTGGTTGCGTCAAGAGGTTTTTTTTGACATGGTAGTCAAGGAGTGGAATTCAGTTATAGGTGGAGCTAGTCCAATGGAAATTTGGTTAAATAAGTTAAGACATCTAAGAAGATTCCTTAAGGGTTGGGCAAAAAATCAAAGTGGTAAGTACAAAAGAGAAAAGGAGAGACTTTTGCTTATCATTGAGCGCCTTGATTTGAAAGCGGAAACAACCTTGTTGAATACAAATGAAAGGGAGGATTTAAAAAAGGCCAATGATAGTTTGAATAAACTAAGAAGAGAGGAGGAATCTAAATGGGCCCAAAGGGCGAAAGTTAAACATATCCATGAAGGGGGAAATAATACAAGATACTTCCACCTAATAGCTAATGGTAAACATCGAAAAAGAAAGTATTTCAATTAGAACAGGGAACTATAGTTGGGGAAGACAATTTAAAGGTGTACATTACTGAATTCTACAAGAAATTGTTTGGCGCACCGGCACCAACCAATATTTCTCTAGTGGAAGAGGAATTTCAGGATATTACACAGATTTCACCATTGGAGAACGAGATCCTGACAGCTCCTTTTACTGAGAAGGAGGTTTTTGAGGCAATTTCTCAAATGGAATTGAATAAAGCTCCTGGACCAGATGGGTTTCCAGCGGAGTTCTATCAAAAAAATTGGGATGTTATAAAGAATGATTTGATGGCTCTGTTTTCTCAGTTTAGTAATGGGGATTTGCCCCTTTACAAATTGAATTTTGGTGTCATTACTTTGCTACCCAAAAAGGAGAATGTTGTTCAAATTCAACAATACAGACATATATGTTTACTAAATGTTTGTTTCAAGATATTTACTAAAGTTGGCACAAATCGCATCTCGGGGATTGCCCCAAGAGTCATTAAACCAACCCAATCTGCCTTTATGCCAGGTAGAAACATTTTGGAAGGGGTAGTTATTCTTCATGAAACAATACATGAACTACATACTAAAAAATTGGATGGAGTGTTATTTAAAATCGATTTTGAAAAAGCTTACGATAAGGTGAGATGGCCCTTCTTGCAACAAACCTTAAGAATGAAGGGTTTTGCTTCAGAATGGGGAAGATTAGTGCAACAGTTTGTCCAAGGGGGTAGTGTGGGTGTAAAGGTAAATGATGACGTTGGTCATTATTTTCAGACAAAGAAATGTTTAAGGCAAGGGGACCCTTTATCCCCAATGCTTTTTAATATTGTAGTGGATATGCTTGCCATCTTAATTGAAAGGGCAAAAGAGGATGGTCAAGTGGGGGGTTTAATTCCTCATCTAGTTGAGGGAGGACTCTCTATATTACAATATGCGGATGACACTATCCTATTCTTGGAACATGATCTTGATAAGGCGGTTAATATGAAATTAATCTTATGTCTCTTTGAGGAGTTATCGGGGCTTAAAATTAATTTTCATAAAAGCGAGATTTTTTGTTTTGGAAAGGCAAAGGAGGAAGAGGCCCAGTAGCAGATATTTGGATGTGATGCTGGAATTCTCCCCTTTAGATACTTGGGTATTCCGATTCACTACAAAAAAACTCAGGAACTCGGATTGGTATCCGGTAGAAACACGGTTTGAGAGTAAATTAGGATGCTGGAAAGGGAAGTTACTATCCTATGGTGATAGGTTAGTCCTTATTAATTCAGTGTTAACTAGCTTACAGATGTTTATGTTGTCTTTCCTACAAATACCTATTGGGGTAAGGAAACGTTTGGACTTCTATAGATCTAGATTCTTTTGGCAGTTTGACGAAAACAGAAAGAAATACCGCCTTACAAAATGGAATATTGTGTGCCGACCCAAAGATCAAGGGGGCTTGGGTATTGAGGTGCTTGAAATTAAAAACAAATGCTTATTGAGCAAATGGCTCTTTAAACTCCTTAATGAAGATGGGGTGTGGCAAGAATTGTTACATAATAAATATTTGGGACAGAAGACGCTATCAGAGGTACAAGCCAAGCCTACTGATTCACCTTTTTGGAAAGGATTGATGGAGGTCAAACATGAGTTTTTTTTCAAGAGGCTCTTTCAAAGTGGGTAATGGTATGTCCATCCGCTTCTGGGAAGACACCTGGTTGGGAAATACTTCTTTGGCCCAGCAATATCCTTCCTTGTATAATATTTTCCATCATAAAAATGTCACCGTTGCGCAGGTGCTTGATCATACACCTTTGAGTATTACCTTCAGAAGGCTGTTGAATGGTAGTAAATGGACTTCTTGGTTACATCTATGTCGGAAACTCATGATGGTTACTTTGACTGATGAGGAGGATCGTTTTATTTGGAAATTGACTTCTAACGGTTTGTTTACTGTCAAGTCGATGTATGAAGATCTTATGTGTGACCACACCCCTTTTTTGCGCAAGTATCTCTGGAAGGTTAAAATTCCACTTAAGATCAAGATTTTCATGTGGTTCATGAGTAATAAAGTTTTGTTAACCAAAGATAATCTAGCTAAACGTCATTGGAATGGGTGTACAAAATGTGTTTTCTGTGGGGAACAAGAGACCATTCAACATCTTTTTATTGAATGTCCTTTAGCTAAACTATTATGGCGTACGGTTTGTTTCACTTTTGATCTTCCACCTCCTACCAATATTACTAATATGTTTGGTAATTGGTTAAATGGAGTAGATAGACAATCTAAAGCGTTTATCCGGATTGGGGTTTCCGCTTTATGTTGGTCTATTTGGAGGGTCCGAAATGATATCATTTTTAACAAAAAAGTATCTTTTCATTTCTTGCAGGTTATTCACATGGTCTCCCATTGGGTCCAACTTTGGGCTCTACTTTCCCCGGAGGGACAGCGGGATGCTATGGTTACTGGATGCACACGGCTCCTGATGGTCGCTCAGGATATCTTGTGCCAGGCTGGTTGGCGGCATACTAGAAGGCTATGTTGAGTTGTAGTCGCAGTATGTCTTGTTTTCGGTGGTTGATTCTTGTATCAATCCTCGGTCATGCGTGAGTTGTAAACATTACTTTCTCGATTTTTTTTAATAAAAGGCCGTGTGCATCGTCATGATGCAGAAGCCGGGGTACAACCCCTTTTCGAAAAAAAAGGTACAGGTCAGAATGCTCTAGCTCTCTCTCTGTGCTTATTTCGCTTGGTTTCTTCTTGGTATAATACTTTGTTATTTCTCAAATGTTTTGGGTTCTACCGAAAGATGTTTACCATTATATGCCTAGAGTATTTTAACGTTCATCATATGCCCAGATCAATTGTTTCTTTCTACTTGGATGTTCATTCCCAGCAATTACCTGGGTGTCAAAATTGTGCTAACAGGACTATTTTAACCTTTTACCTTACAGATTTATTTTCTGCATAATGTTGATATTCCTTTTTTTAGATAGCTATAAATTTCTTATTATGGTGGCTAGTGTATGATCGACCATGGCGATTTTTTTGTCACCTTCCTGAACATTTGCTATGAAAGCAGGCTGACATTATGGTTGTAGAATCTTATACTTTGGGTAGAGCTGTACTAGCGGAGATATCAAAGATTATTAGAGCATATATGTCCTGACACGCTACTATATTTAGTAAGTCGGCAGAATCTGGTTTTCCACATTATTTTCCTGAAGATGTTAGTGTCAGATGTTGCTGTTATGTGTCAATTATTATGGCCTTAAGATGCTCATTTTTTTCCCCTTTTGCCTACCGCAGGGTGTATATTGTGGCTTATGGACCAGCAAACTGAATTAGTTATTCTATAGATGCTGAATTCGCATGTGTGCTTCTGCACACCACCTGCCTATAGTTTTGCTGATCTATTCGTTTCTGGTGGAAATTTCCGTCTCTAGGTTCATTATTTTCCATTATGAAAGGATACTCCTGAATAGTGTTGGGAGAGAAGTACTGATGTGGTGCACTGATGTCTTATTGGGCAAGACAAGATCAAAGTTTGAGGCATGGTCGCTCCTTCGAAACAAAGTTTTTGTTTGTTTTCCTTTGATGACCACTGAGCCGGGCGGGAACTGCGAAGATTAGGTAACCCATTCCTATCCCGCCTTTACTTCTTTCCCTCGGTTTGGCATCTCTTTTCCTTCTTTTATTTTCTCTTTTCCGTTCAGGTCAGGTCAGGAATTCAGTATGGAAGTCACAATGCCAGGTGACCAAGACACATGAGCCAGAGAGGAGCTCGCAACTGCTGCTGCTACTGACGCCACCGGCACTTGCAATGCCGACACTAATGCAGACGTGATGAAATTGCGGTGTTGCACAATTGGCTGATGAAGGACAACCTGCAAGCCCCTCCGTTTCCTGGATGAATCATTGAGGTAGCCGACATTGGTTTACTGACAACTTCTAAACTGATGACTGTTGGCTGTAAGTTGTTCCAATCTGAGAATTTAGCCAAACTTGCAGTATCTCTGATGTACTATCACCACCATAAAAAGGCAAACCGAGCCGCGTTCTACACTTCTACTTCAGGTTGCCATCAAAATGAATGCTACTATCATCTGTATTTTGGTACCATGGACAAGTGTTACATGGCATCAGACATGCCTCGGTGACGGCAAATCCAGTAATGTGTAATGGACCAGAACCAGCTAGATTCTCTATTGCAAAGACATCTATACTTTCTACTATGCAATGATCTCTTTTTGCAGCACCAGTGTCTATTTATATTTTTCAGTATTATACATTTATATCACTGATAATAGTTGATTTTCTGATTACTACTACATTGTTTTGTGCATGTCAGAATTTAGATTACACAACCATAACTTGATTTGTTTATTGTGGACGCACGACTATCTATCGATTTACAATCTCTGAATGATTACTTTTTTCGATAAAGGATTATTTATTATTCGAATGGTTTAAACATTACAATCGGTCTTTGCATAACTAGATGCACACCAACTCGTTCATCACGAAATGATTCATGAGGTAACTAAGTCTGTGGAGCAGCGATGCTGACGACCTGCTTGCCGACGTTGCGGCCATGGAAGAGTCCGATGAGCGCCCTGGGCGCGGCCTCCAGCCCCTCGGCGACGTCCTCGACGTAGACGACCCTGCCTTCCTTGATGTGCGGCACCACCCAGGCCTCGTACTCCGGGTACACGTGCTTGTGGTCGGGCTCGATGAACCCCTGCATCCGGATCCGCTTCGTGACCACGCACTCGAGGTTGCGCACGCCGGCGGCGCCCTCCTTCTCGCCCGGCGTGAGGTTGTACTGCGAGATGAGGCCGCAGACGGCGATGCGGCCGTGCGTCCTCATGTTGAGCAGCACGGCCTCGAGCATCTTCCCGCCGACGTTCTCGAAGTAGACGTCGATGCCGTCGGGGAAGCGTTGTTTGAGAGCGCCGGCGAGGTCGCCGTCCTCGGCCTTGTAGTTGAACGCGTCGTGGAAGCCGAACTTGCTCTTCAGCAGCTCCACCTTCTCGTCCGACCCGGCGCTGCCGACCACGCGGCACCCCGCGAGCCTCGCGAGCTGCCCCACCAGCTGGCCCACGGCGCCGGAGGCGGCGGACACGAACACCGCCTCGCCGGCCTTCGGGGAGCAGATGCGGTGGAACCCCACGTACGCGGTCAGGCCCGGCATGCCGAGGATGCCCGTGTAGTAGGACAGCGGCACGCCGTGGTGGTCGGGTTGGATCTTGGCGAGGAGGCCCGTGAAGGGCGGCTTGATGACGCTGTAGTCCTCCCAGCCCGTGATGCCCCGCACGAGGTCGCCGGGGGCGAGGGCGGGGTGGGTGGAGCGGACCACCTGCGCGACGCCGTAGCCGGTGATGGCGGCGCCCGGGACGAAGGCGGAGGTGTAGGAGGACTGGCCGACCGGGCGGGACATCTTGGGCCGCATGTACGGGTCGCAGGAGAGGTACAGGTTCTTCACCAGCACCGACCCGTCCTCCGCCGCTGCCGCGGCATCGTCGACGTCGGTGGCCGGGAGGAGCTCCATGTGCTCCTCCGTCGGGTAGCCCTCCACGTACTCCTTGAGGATCACGCGCCGGCTCTTGAGCTGATCCGCCATGGTTTCCGACGATCGATGGATCCGGTGTGATGTGAATTGACTTGCTAGTCCTGCTATGCAATCTGGATGCGATAGTATTAGCTGCGTGTCCCGGGAGGGAGACGACGATGATGCTCGATGGTCCACACTCCAGTGCGCTGGCCGCTGCTGCTCCCTCCACTTGTCTATTTCCGACCACTTGTTGGCTTGGCCTGCAACGCGCAACACGTGCTAGTAACTGAAGCTTTTGGCTGGGCCGGCAACTCAACTCATTTCACACCAACCTCTTGGTTAACTCATGTTAAATTGGCTTAATGCACACGCTGCACCACACGCACACTATGTCAGTTGCATCAGACTAGTGGCTAATCGCTTCAAAGCACACACCGCTTTTTTTAAAATAAACTTCTGCTCCAAAACATCAAATGTAGCCTGGCCTACATGTAGCCCGGTTTTGTTTTTCCTTTTTTGAATTTCAAAATTTCTGATTTCAAAGTTTTAAATTTTTTGAAAAATATATAGACGTAGAGAATGTTAAAATATATCTGTGTATAAATTTTCAGATTGAAATACATCATATATTGCCCTCTGTAAAAATAACGAAGTCTCACAAAATGACGAAATCTATATATTAGTGTACTGTTCATTACTGTTCATCAATGCGGAAATCAAGATTTGTTATTTTTGCCGAGCCCAAAATACGACATATTTCAATCTGAAAATTTACACACCAATAGATTTCAACATTCTGTATGTTAATATAATTTTTTGGAACTTTTTTAACATATTTAAAATAAAATTTTCATAGGTTCAGAAATTGGTCTACATGTAGCCCGAGCTACCAAAAGTCCATTCTCATTTTGGCTCCTCTATATTAATATAGCAACTACACAGTAGAACAGGCATGCTACGACCGCGGAGTAACCATTAACCAAACCCAAAAAATACTGAGAAAGGAAAAAAATACTAACAACGGCAGGTCGGTAAGAACGCCCTACTTTCATGGTCATGCGAGACTGAACATGCTTTTCTTCAAACAAACAAATAAAAACAATTTACCGAACAAACGACATTCTAACACATGATGGGAGAAGGGTCATCTAACTGAAAAAAAGCCGAAATGTTGAATGAAGGTTCCTCCTAGTCAAACGAGCTAGTTCATTGGTCATCCTAATTACCCTCTCCCCACATAAAAAACTTTGTCCAAATTTAGATACGTTTTCAAATAAGTGCATTTCTAGATTCAAAATTTGTCCCAAAAAAGTATACATCTACATTACTAATGCAATTGGCTCCTCCTAATCACTCCCCAACTTCCTCCTCCAATCCTCTCTCCTTCACCTCAACCACCAATCATCATTTCTTTCCTTTAATTAATAGAGTGGAAACTCATAAAAGATGAGAGAACTAAGGTGTCTCATAGTATTTCTTAGAAGTACACTTGTTCATCAACTAAGGAAGTAGATACATTCTAATTTAGTAATTTAGATAAAGTTAAGACATGCGACTGAGGGAGCAGGGACGGACCAAGAGGAAAACGATTCCGGTGGTGGTCGGGTCGGATCTTGGCGAGGAGGCCCGTGAAGGGCGGCTTGATGACGCTGTAGGGGTCTCAGGAGTCAGGAGAGGTACAGGTTCTTCAGCAGCACCGACGACCCTTCCTCCGGCGCCGCGGCCTCGTCGACGTTGGCGGCCGGCATCAGCTCCGTGTGCTCCTCTGTCGGGTAGCCCTCCACGTACTCCTTGAGGATCACGCGCCGGCTCTTCAGTAGCTTCGCCATGGGTTCCGACGATCGATAATCCGGTGTGGATTGACTTGCTTGGGTACATTATCCAAGTCCTGCTTTGCAATTTCGATGCAATATATACAGTAGTACAGTAGTATGTGTTGTCCCGGAACAGACTAAGGCATAGCCTAGTGGTGGGGAGGGGCTGATGCCTTCCCACCCACCCGAGTTCAAGTCCTCATGCTTGCAATTTCGGTGATGTTGTACCCCTGCTATCAAAAATACCACGTGGCCCCTCCCACGTTGGAAATCATTTTTTTTTTATGTGTTGTCCCGGAAGAGTGGAGACGAGGATGATGCTCAATGGTCCACACTCCAGTGCGCTGGCCGCTGGTGCTCCATCAACTTGTTGTTGGCTTGCCTGGAGCGTGCACCACGTGCCAATAATAGGAGGCTTTTTATGGTAGGGACTCAAACATATTAACCGAGTCCATTCAACAGATTAGATTGATTAGTATTTTTTTGACAATCAATACCACACATATTTATAATATATACTAATAAATAGTACATGGTAATGAGACACCAGCTAACTTCAACTATTACGAAATAAAGTATGAAAAAAACCAACAAATATTCAAGGTTTATAAACTCTTTGTTCTTTCATGACACAACCTTGTACTTTTCTGGTGGCAGCTGAAGATAGATACCAAACCAAAATATCAAAGAAAGTTCTCTCGTATATTTTTGAGCCGCAATGTCAATACTACATGCACACACACACAACTATTGAAGTAGTCAGTCACCATCGGTCAGAGTACCAACACCAGTATATCAGGGAAAAGCAACCTAACAGCTTGGTCGACGTTGCCGGAAACTTACGAATCACTATTATCGAGGATGTAGCAGACAGGACAAATATTACGAGGACAAACAACCTTGCGACAACCATGGGAAATGACCCTAGATCGATCCTTCGATGCAACATCCAAAGAACCACACATAGAGAATTTAATCTTCCAACACCATCAATTGACACCGGGAACAACATCTCGTCGAAAAATGGGCAGAAGATCAATTATTGTAGACGATGTCATCTTTATTGATTTAGGAACCAAAACAAGATTACTACCTAAAACCCTAACCTAATCTTATAGAAAAACACTACTTTTATTGAAACCTCCACTCAAACGGGTTCCTCGCCCCTCCTTAATTACACCGACGAGACTGATCGGAGGAGGGGGAACAGATCTATGGTGAAGTAGGAGGTGGAGACGGTGGCTCTTTTTCTTTGATCGGAGGAGGGGAACAGATCTATGGTGAAGTAGGAGGTGGAGACGGTGGCTCTTTTTCTTTGATCGGAGGAGGGGGAACAGATCTATGGTGAAGTAGGAGGTGGAGACGGTGGCTCTTTTTCTTTCGGCGGCGGTGAAAGTGCGATACGTCCCAGTTTGATCAATACTAACTGAGTTAAAGAGTACTTTTTTCACACAGGGGCAGATTTGGCAGGCTAAAAAATAGATCCATCTAACAATGGAAACTTTCTTTTGCTTAACATTCCTTATAATAGCTTATTTAAGTAATTTATTCATTTACAAAGAATTCGTGCATGTGAATATGGATCAAATCTTTTACGGTTCACCACAGAGAAAACTTGATTTTTTTCGAATTTCTAAGAATCTCTAACTGGGACCTACAATATCTGCTTTTGCTCAACATAGTAGTGGATGCTTTGTGACGATTATTTGGGCGGCTAAGGAAATAAAATAATGTGAAGTGTATGGTCGCACCTCATGGACTAGCAATCTTCATCTTTAAATAATGTACACTAATTGTTTGTTAGACTGTCCTCATGGATTAGTAACCTTCATGAGTAACTAAAACCAGGATTAAAACTATGGAATAGAGCGCCTTCAGCTGATAGAGAAAATATTCTGGACGCCAATCTTTTTTCTGAAGTACTCCCTCTGTCCCAATTTAATTAACTTGGGGAGGGGGAAACGTTTCAGAAAAGCAATATTACATTTTAGTCCTAACTAATTGAAAATATTGATAGCACACTCCTAGTTTGTCCAGATCCACCTTGCCGGGGCCCACCACCATCCGCAGCAATGGCGTTCTCGCTGGGCCGCGACGCAGGCGGTTCCGCCGGAGCGCGACGGCCGTGGGGGGAGCGGGCGGCGCCTTCCGTTGCGGCGCGACGCCCGTCGTCGGGCTAGGCGGCGGACTCCGTCCGACCGCAACGCCGCTGGTCGGATCGGCGCCTCGCGTCTTCGCCAGCACGCGCTTCCGCCCCTCCATCCGAGCGTCGAACCAGGTCGGAGAGCCGCCCCTCCATCCGAGCGTCGAACCAGGTCCGGACGAGCTCCCTCGGCGCCATCGGTACCGGCAGCGGCGCGGTGACCGCGTCGAGCGCGTCGGCGCGGGGCGAGGTGGTGCTGATGGAGATCTTGGTCTCGACCTGGAGCGAGCCGGCGCCAGGGCTCTGCTGCTCCCGCTTGAAGCTGAGGGAGCCCTCGATCCGGAGCTTGCCGGAGCTCAGCGACGCCTTGAGGACCGTCGCCGCCGCGTCTCCCGCGCCGCCGGAGCCATCGGCGATGAGGCCGCCGCATTCGTCGTCGACCTCCACCGGACACGAGAAGAGCATGCCCATGGCGCGCAGAGCTGAGTAAACTAAGTCGCGGCGCCTGCCTCGTGTGGATGATCTTGGTTGACTCCCCACCTAGAGGCCGATCGAGTAGAGCTTTCTGGATGGATGTATGCGTTTCTTGGTGCGAGCTAGCTACCCGAGGGACTGGCTGCTGGAGTGGATGAGGAGTTGGGGACGCGTGTGAGTCGGGTCAATCGGCGGGGACAGACGGGTAGCAGGCAGAAAATGGTAGGGGGTTTTGCGCAAAATTACAGGCAAGTTAATTAAATTGGGACGGAGGGAGTAAAATATAGTACTCATCGTTCCACAAGGCTGCAAGCAACAACCGTCCTCTTCGCTAGGGAGTGGGAGGAGTCAGCGCCGCGCCGGCACTGCCTTGGGAGGGAGACGTGTACAACTGTGCATCTTCTTCGTCTTGGGAGCGCCCGATCCAAGAATCCAATCCGGCGTTGTCGATGGCCGCATCACCGCCTCCGAAGAAGAAGGTCATCATCGACACCGACCCAGGAATTGGTCAGTATCCATCCATCTTCTTCCCCTAGTCCTGTCGATCTACCCTTCTCTGAATGAATGGAGACGGACGGCCGGACTAACCAATCTTGCATCGCGATGGGCGAATCGATCGGTGAGCTGCAGATGACGCCATGGCCATCTTCGTGGCGCTGAGGTCGCCGGAGCTGGAGGTGATTGGGCTCACCACCATCTTCGGCAATGTCTACACGTCCCTCGCCACGCGCAACGCGCTACACCTCGTCAGTCAGCTTCCCTGTTCTTCAGTCTTGATGGAACGATCTGAATAAATCTGGTCCTGATTAAGTTGATTTGTATGGTTTTCAGCTAGAGGCTGCTGGGAGGACTGACATCCCCGTCGCAGAGGGATCCCATGTCACAGTCAAGGTACATCACTGATCCAATTACAGTATGTGTGTGGAGTAGCATCTCGTTCACAAGGCAAACCAATAGAGTGAAGTCCTTGCTAAGCTTTACTGAATCTATATGTGCTCTTGGAATGAACAAACAAATTCAGAAAGCCACCAAGCTACGGATTGCGAGCTTCGTTCATGGTTCAGACGGCCTCGGCAACCAGAACTTCCCTCCACCAGCCGGCAAGCCCGTAGATCAATCTGCCGCTGCCTTCCTTGTCGAGCAGGCGAATCTCTACCCTGGTCAAGTCACCGTCGTCGCCCTCGGCCCGCTCACCAACCTTGCGCTGGCTGTTGAGCTTGACCCGTCTTTCGCCAGCAAGATTGGGCAGATTGTTATTCTCGGTGGCGCATATTCAGTTAATGGAAACGTCAACCCTGCAGCCGAGGCAAATGTGAGTCGCTCCTCCTGTAAAACACAATTCTTCCACTGCTAATACGCATAATTCATTACCTTCAAAAATTATAAGCTGTGGTACCGTGCTTCCCGTGAAAATTTTGAGATCATCGTTGCATCTATCTATACAGCTTTGGTTTACATATTCCATGCTGCAGTTTCAAGAATTCTTCATCATGCCTTCATCACTAATTGATTGGTTATGTTTATTGGCAGATATTTGGTGATCCTGATGCTGCTGATATAGTTTTCACCTGTGGTGCTGATATATTGGCCGTGGGAATAAACATAACTCACCAAGTAGTTCTTTCTGGTAATCCTCTAGCTTACAAGATATTCTTTGACATGCACATTTTGGAGAGACATGAATGTAATTATTGCTTGGATTCAATGGTACTATTTCAACTAAAATGCAATCATGAATGACTACAGACGGTTAGGATGCATAGATGTATCCCATTTGGTTGGATGAATCTACATTTGACCCTAGCAGTTTCCATGTATTACAACACCACATATTTTGACATGTCGCTCCCCTCACCGTGTCTGTAGATGTTGACCGAAAGAAGCTTGAACAGTCTGACAGCAAATATGCTCGCTATTTGTGCAAGATACTGGGTCTTTATTATGATTACCACATGGACGCGTACTCCACAAAAGGTAAAGAACCAGTTGGGTTGATATACATACTTGAAGATGAAAAACTGAACGATTAACATTGTTCTAGCAGACAGACAAGAGAATGAATGACTGATTTTGCGAGTATGATGAAATGGTTGCAGGAGTGTATCTTCATGATCCAACGGCTCTTCTTGCTGCCGTAAATCCATCACTGATGACTTACACGGAAGGAGTGGTGAGGGTTCAGACAGATGGAATCACGAAAGGTCTAACAGTTTTCGACAATACCAAGAAAACGTATGGGGAGATAACAGCATGGAGCGGTAAGCCGACCGTGAAGGTTGCCGTCACAGTTGATGCCCCAGCAGTTGTGGAGCTCATGATGCAGAGGCTTATCATGGATGATTAAAACATTATGTAGACATTTTATGTTCGCAATGCTGCGACCAAGAATATATTAGTCAATGTTACATTCTGTACTTGTTACCTTATGGGAATGAAATGAATCATGTTCCTCTTTGTATTGTAGTTCAAGACTTGAACATTTGCAGTTCAACATATCATCCAGCTTATAGTCTGATTCAATCCTCGATGCACTATTGAAACAATCATATGTTGTACAAGTGACACTGCTGTGTTTTCTCCAGGAGTTTTCAGTCAGGATAACATACTGTAACCTGATACATCTTATATGTTTCAGTACCAAACAGCTCCCCAAATATTAGTATATGATAAAAAATAGTTCAGGCTACACATACATTTCACATGCTTTCTAGAAAAGATGCAAAACTATTTCTCATCACACTGCTTTTGACATGCCAATCCTTCAAGTGGCATGTTGCGCCCAATAAAACACTGGTATCCTGCAAAGCTGAAAGATGGATAACCAATTCTTGAGTGGAAATGGGGTTCCATGGGCATTCTTCAATGTGACCAAGCTCAAGTTGTCAAACGTCCAGCTGTTGTAATTATTCTGCATCGATGCCCAAAATTCTCCTCAAATACTCCATTTGCTCGGACTCACCTTGAAGCTCCTCCCACTGATTATTAGGGAAAACAAACTCTTAATATATCATCACGCTAAGCATTACAAAAATATGTTTTTGCCACCTATTCAATGGATTCCAGAACTAATACTGAAACTCCTGTCGAGATATGTCAAATTTCCAGAAAGTTCAGATGAGAGCACAAAGTGCAGAACAGCTACATTTTGTTTCTTTCCTTCGAAAAGTTCGTACAAGTGCACCAATAAACATGAAATAAAAGAGAGAAGTTTCTTTCTATTTGAAAAAAATTTGATAATAGACAAAAGTTAATGAAGAAAAACAATCCGCATGGTGTTCTCGTGTAAATTACTTGAGATTGTAATTTCAAATGAATTATACAAACATCAAGTGAGCATGTTATTTCAGACAGTGGCATATGAAACTCTAGAAATGTCACATGCTATGGAGTAGTGGATATAAATGTGAACAATCAACAGATTAAACAATAGGTATATTTTTTTGGCAAATTGTTATAATTTAATTACTAGTGATTACCATATTCCAACTAAGACTAACCTCTTGGTGAGACAAGGGAACTAGTTTCCATCCAGCAGCGGTTATGTAACGCCTTTTAAATGATGTGTGGCCTAGTGGTGTGCCTGCAAAATAAGTACAAATCAGTATTAGTTTCTCTTTTGAGACTAAAGTAGGGGAACAAGAAAAAAATGGACAGCCTATAACTCTATCAGAAATGTTACATAAAGATTGAGAGCAACAAAAAATACCTAAATTTCTTGAGAAGTGTGTTGTCCCGTCTATCTCAAGAGCAAGCTTCTCATCAACTAGTGCTGCGTCAACAGTGTAACCATCAACTGTGAATTCTTTAACCCATTCATGGTCAGTAGTATAAAGAAGACGGCCAACATCCTTCTGAAATAAGGAGGTTGTCTTCTGATTGAACCGTTTGCTTTTCACCACTTTTGCTAATTTTTCTTCCAGATAACCTCTTAAGGCCATATCAAGATGTGGGTACTCAACCTTCAAAGATTGATTTGCGAGATAAACCTGGGATGAAAACATTATATCTTCCCTATACTGATCAGAGACTCGCTGCTCTTCGTATTGACTCAGAGTTCTCCAGATATGCGAGAAGAACTGGCGGTCCAGTTGCCCAAGAACTGCATAGGACCAAGCAATATTGCCAAGCTGATCTCGACTAAGGTTGAGAGCATGAGAATTGTTACCATATTCTTCGCTCAAAACATCTTTGGCACCGCTCTGAGGCATGTCTAAATGACATTTGAAGCTGGCAGCATCCTGGAAAGCAGCATCAAGTGCATCGAGCAAAGGATATGGGCATTCATTAAGAGAAGCACACCCCCACAAGAATTGAGCAAGCTCTTGCTCCTTGAATGTGTGCACCAATTGTGCTGCTCTCTGCGCCAATGCAGAGAAAAGGTCTGGTGCTGATTGGCGCATGGAAGCAAATGCTCCAGCGATATTGGCAACATTCTGTGCGTTAAAATCTTCGACCTTGGAAATGGCCACGTCGGCAATCCTATCCATCTCCGGCAAGTAAAGCAAGTCTCCTCCAATCTTGGACAAGGCCCAGGAGATGTTAGAGATGCCCTGCGGCGAGCACTCCGGGAGGGACAACATTGCCAGCCCGACAAGCATGGACATGTCCCTGTGCCGTGCGAAGGCGAGCCGGTGCGTCTGCATCATGGACACCGACTCCATGTTCTTGGCAATGCGGTGGAGCGCAGTGGCGATGTTGAGTGCCGTGAGTGGCGAGGGGCTGAGACCTTTGGCGACGGCTGCGATGACCTCCGCGGTGAGCGCGAGCACCTCCTCGGCGGTCTGAGCCTGGACGATGTCCCTGTTGAGGGAAACCTCCTTGTTTCTGTTCGACGGCGCAGCCGAGAAGCTGGAGAGCGTCTGGATGAAGTGCTCCCTGTTCCTCTGGCGCTTTTCGTCGAACACCCCGTCCGCGAGCTGCGCGACCCTGAGGTCCAGGTCGTCTTCCACGGAGAAGATCTCCTCCACATCACCATCGACCTCGTCCTCACCTAGCAGCTCGTCGTCCTTGCGGGGCTTCTTGCTGAGAATCTTCTTCTGCTTCTTCTTCTTCTTGTTCTTGATTTTCTTGGGCGGGGAGACCATCCTCTCGAGCGCGGGCGAGAGGCCTCGTGCCTCGATGGAGCGCAGCGCGGAACGGCGCGCGCGGACGCACCAGTCGTTGCTCGCGGCGGGGAGCGGGTCATCCTCCTCGTCGGACCGCAGCTGAGGGTCAGGCCCCAGGAAGTCAAGCTGCCATTGCGGCGTGGCATCGTCCTCTTTCAGGGAGACGCGGCAAGGTGGGAGGCGAGAAGTGCATCGCGTGAGGTTGATGCTGAGGAGGCTGGAGAAGGGGTGGTGGAGCTGGGCATGGTGGTACGGGTTGTTGGACGACAGCACGGGGAAGCTGATGCCGCCGGCGGTGTTTCGGGGAAGAGAGCCAAGGAGAGAAGCAGCAGCAGCTTCCATTGGCGCCGGAACAGAGGTGGATAGAAGAAACCCAGGAGGCTTTGGATAAAGTTGTAAAGTAATAAACCGAAAATTCGTTTCTGATCTCGGGTCTAGATGCTCCTGATTTCACAACCAATCACATTCTGCGTTGCAGCGTATTCAGCTATGTATCCCCTTTGTATCTGATTTTTCTGAACAGTGCATGGTCCCATCTGGGCGGCGATAATCAATGCTTGCTGCTCCGTTTCGGCCGCTAGTTCTTTCTGTTAGATCTAAAAATGCATGAGTAGCACAAGATCGCAAAAGCAGACACTAGAACACCTAATGATCATAAACAGAGAGAGTAGATGTGTTGCATTACTGGGCACTGACGATCCCATCGACGCCTGCGTGAGGCAGGCTTGGTGTGGCGGTGTTGATGACGAACTTGTTGTCGATGACGATCTGGAGATCCTCTCCGATCCCCTCCGGCGCCACCTGCACCGCCCGGCACGGCACGGCGAGGTTCCGATCTTCCCGTTGCTTCGGCCACTCTAGATCGGTAGAGTTTTGGGATGTGGGGGAAGCGGATGTTTAGATCGTTAGCCGGGTATCGATCTCGCCGGACTCCCCCTTATATGGCACGAGCGCAGCGGGACCAAAACCATCGAGTTGGTTTTGGCACCCCGATCGAGTGCGTTTGTTACATACGAGAACAAGTCACGTACGGATCAAGCCCTGGACGTTGGTCCAGTGGGCTCATCCCTTTAACGTTAAGTTTTGACTTTTCTCTCGTTAGCGAAAATGACTGTCGAACCTGACAGATCAACCAACATTCTCCCCCTTGATCGTTAGGTTTAACATCATTTGCCCATTCTCCATAGGAATAATAAACCAAAGTGAGGTGTTGCAATAGCCAATGAAAATGCTATTGAACCTCAACACTTATAGCATACCAGCCTATTTCGAAATGGATAACATAATACTTATTGGGAGTGGTTCTTATTGTGGTCCCTTTATTCCAGAATCATAAGGCTTCCAGTAATCCCATGCCGGCAACATGCTCACGAAAAATTCTGGGTGGTAAGCCTTTCGTTAGCGGATCCGCAAGCATACGAGTCGTACTTATATGCTTAACATTAGTTGTTTGATCCTGGATCCTATGCATCACAACATGATACTTAATGTCAATGTGTTTGGCAGCATCACTTGACTTGTTGTTATTCGCATAGAAAACTGCGGGTTCATTATCGCGAGTACAATAGAAGTGGTTTTGAAATGCTCGTCGACCACTTTAAGTCCGGGAATGAAATTCTTTAGCCATACGGACCTGCCCGGTGGCCTCATAACATGCTATAAACTCTGCTTGCATCGTAGATGAAGCAACTATAGTTTGTTTGGAGCTTTTCCACGATATAGCTCCTCCGGCAAGTGTGAATACATAACCTCGACGTGGATTTCTTACTATCCACACAACCGGCATGATCGAAACCGAATAACCAACAACTTGTAGGTTATCGGACCTTACGTACGTAAGCATGTACCCTTTTGTCTCTTGCATATAACGCAAGACTTTCTTTGCGGCCTTCCGGTGGTCTAGTCCTGGATTTGATTGGAATCGCCAAGCATCCCGGTTATATAAGCCAAGTCGGGCGTGTACAAACTTGTGCATACATGATGCTTCCGACAACCGAAGCATAAGGAACCGACTTCATCCGATCGGTTTCAATTTGGTTCCTCGGACATTGAAATGTCCCAAACTTATCGCCCTTGACTACTCGGGGCAGGTGAGCCAGAGCACTTATGCATATTGAATTTCTTTAGTACTTGCTCAAAGTATGCCTTTTGTGATAGTCCCAACACACCTTTAGACCTATCTCGATGAATCTCAATGCCGAGGACATATGAAGCTTCACCGAGATCTTTCATATCAAAATTGGAAGACGAGAAAATTCTTGGTCTCGTGCGAGCATATCCTTATCACTGCAGGCCAATAATATGTCATCCACATACGGGACTAATATTGTGAACCTACTGCCCTTAAACTTAACATAAATGTAGTTGTCCTTAACATTTTCAAGTAAAACCAAAAGTTCTAATAATCTTATCGAACTTGAGGTACCACTTGTCTTGAAGCTTGCTTCAAGCCATAGATGGATTTCTTCGGACGACATGCTAAATGTTCCTTTCCTTCCACAACAAAACCTTCCGAGCTGAGTCATGTATACGTCTTCATCAAGGTCACCATTTAGAAATTCCGTCTTAACGTCCATTTGATGCAATTCTAGGTCGAAATGAGCTACCAGAGCCATGACGATCCTAAAAGAATCTTTAGATGACACAGGAGAGAAAGTCTCATTATAATCGATTCCTTCTCTCTGTGTGAAACCTTTTGCCACAAGTCTAGCTTTGAACCGTTCGATGTTCCCTTTGGGGTCGTACTTAGTTTTGTAGATCCATTTGGAGCCTACTCTTTTGGCGTCATTAGGAACTTCTACTAGGTCCCAAACATCATTTGAGCTCATAGATTTCAACTCGTCTTCCATGGCGATTTGCCACTTAGACGAATTCAAACTCTTAATGGCCTCCTTGTATGAGGTTGGATCCTCCACCTTTCCTATATCGTCTACATCCTCACTCATGTAGGTGATATAATCATCCGAGATGGCTTTTCTTCTTTCTCGATGTGATCTTCTCACAGTGCGATGGTGGTGGAGGGGCATTATTATTATGAGGATCTTCTTCATTATCCGACTCGGTGATTTTCTTCACCTTCGGATTTGCGTTATCATTAGTTTCGGGATCACCATCGAGTTGAGGACCGGAACCGTGAGGTTCAGTCTCAACATTAGAAGTGATTCTCCTCTGCATTGGTAGAACGACCTTTTGGATAATCGGGGATGGAGCACACACTCGCTTTTCCTCAAGATCGATCTTCCTTATTTCATTAACTTCATTATCCTCAAAAAATACCGCTTGCCGGGTCTGCACGTACTTAGTGGTATGACCTGGGCAATAGAAACGATATCCCTTTCCCCTGTGCGAGTATCCGACGAAGAAACAACTAACCGTTTTTGGGTCTAACTTCTTAAGTTGTGGATTGAAAATTCTAGCTTCAGCAGGACAACCCCACACACGTAAATAGTTCAAGCTCGGTTTCTTTCCCGTCCACATCTCGTGAGGTGTGTTCGGTGCTGACTTAGTGGGAGCAAGATTTAAAATATGTGCGGCCGTCTTCAATGCCTCCATCCATAGGCTTACCGGCAAACTTGCATGATCGAGCATGCTACGCACCATATCCAAAAGCGTGCGATTGCGGCGCTCAGCCACACCATTTTGTTGAGGTTCACCAGGCATTGAATAATGGGCAACAATTCCATTCTCAGCTAGGAACTTAGCAAAAGGTCCCGGAATTTGCCCATAAGGAGCGTGCCTACCGTAATACTCTCCCCGCGATCGGATCGTACAACTTTAATTTTTGCATTCAGTTGGTTCTCAACTTCGGCTTTGAACACTTTAAATTTGTCCAAAGCTTCCGATCGATCACGTATAGGGTAAATGTACCCATAACGGGAAAAGTCGTCTCGTGAAGGTGATGAACGAATCAAAACCATCTATAGACTTAACATTAAGAGGTCCGCATATGTCAGTATGTATGAGTTCGAGGACACTCGTGGCTCTTACCGCTCCTTTCTTAATTGTTTTTGCATATTTACCTTTGATGCAATCAACACATTTCTCCGCATCGGAGAAGTCTAATGGGAGGAGTACATCATTTTTAATAAGTCTTTCCATTCCCCCTCGAAATGTGGCCCAAACGACAGTGCCACAATTTCGAAGAAGTACTAGTACCCTTCCATTTCTTCTCAACATTTGAAACATTACTCACATGCAAAACATAATCATTCATAGATAACATATATAGTTTGCCTCGTCTGACACCGAGGCCAACATCATTATTACAATAATTTAAAACAAATTGTTTGTTACCAAACTTGCACTCAAACATGTTATCATCGAGACAAGAAACTGAAATCAAATTCCTACTTAAAGTAGGTACATAAAGAACATTATTTAAATGAAGGTGAAAGCCGGTGTGGAGCTCCAAGGTGAGTGACCCAACAGCTTCAACATCAACTTCAACTCCATTTGCAACTCTAAGTCGTCTTGCCCCGCTTGTTATGGTTTGGATCAAATTTAATCCCTGCATAGAATTAGCAACGTGAGCAGTTGCACCCGAATCAATCCACCATGATGTACAAGAGAAATCAGTATATAATATTTCATCAACAAAAGTGATTTCATATGTACCTTTCTTCATCATCCACTTGAGGTATTCATGACAGTCTTTCCTGTAATGGCCTCCCTTCTTACAAAAGAAACACACATTATCAGTAGGCGCTGAAGACTGTCCGTTATCCTTTTCCTTTGCTTTAAACTTTGGCATTTCCTTTTTGAAGGTCTTCTTTGGAGACTTTGAAGGGCCTGACCCGTCATGCTTTCTCTTTGAGGAGCCAACATGAAAAGCCTGATCCTTGTTCTGCCTCATCATTCTTTCTTCTTCCTGGACAATCCGAGGGGATATCTCAGCAAGTGTCCACTTCTCCTTCATGGAATTGTAGTTGATCTTGAACTGATCGAACTCTTCGTGGAGGGACTCCAAGATCATGATGATAAGGAGGTTGTCACCGAGCTCACACTTTAGGTGCTTCGGTTTATTTGAAGCATTTATCATTCTCAGTATGTGTCCCCTAACATCACCATCATTTTTATACTTGCCAAGTAGCTTGTGAAAAAGCTCATGAGCATAAACCTTTTCGAGCCTTTGAATTGCTCCTCCAAGGCTTCCATAAATTCCTTAGCAGTATCTTTCTTGGGGAGAGCCCCAATAATCTCAGGTGAAATGGAAGAATTCATCACGAGCATTGCAACGTGATTAGATTTGTCCTACTTCTCCATCTTGGAGTCATAAGTTTTCTTTAGTTCATCATACCCCGTAGCACCAGCAACTGGCGCCACGGGCTTATCCTCCCTTAAGGCATAATCAAACTCGTTGAAAGCCAAACATAGCTCAATGGAGTTCTTCCAACGAGGAAAGTTGTCTGCCGGTCAACTCGCTCGACAAGCATCATAACGCATCGCAGCGGAAGCTGAAATTTGACATGGACATTCATTAGTAAAATTGCATGCATATAAAATAAACATGCCATAAATTTCTTATTCTATGTCAAATACCGTTGGGCAGAAATAACATGAATTAGAACAACATTAGGGGTTGACATGCATAAATAATACAACGTTGGTCAGAATTATTTTGCAGCCATAACATTCTCAAAATAAACATCAACTTAAAATCATTTAAGGAACAACATATGTGATGCTTAATTTGATAATTCAACATTAAAACATACTAAGTACTCTAAACAGAAAATCTCGTTGGTTCATTTCTGTCTAGAACAAAAGCATGTTTTTCTGATCATATTATTTTAGGCAATGATTTTTCTGTATATAATAGTGCAAAAACATAAGGAATAACATTTAGAATGCACTAAAAGACACAGAAAACGGAAAGGAAAATCGGCGGCCCAGAGAATATACTGGACTACCGACAACCTGGGTCGAAGCCCATCTTCAGATTGAGCCCAAAAAGACCCCCGGCCCGGCTTCCCCTCCCGCAGCATTCGTGACCGTCCGATCGAATCGACGGCCGAGAGCTACTCAGGACTGACCTAAAACGGTGGAGGGTTGAAACCCTAACCCTAAAACCATTCCCCACCCGAAAAACCTGCGACAGAGACAGAGGGCCGACGCCGGCGGCGGCGCCCTCCTCCCCTTGCTCACTCTGCCGCACCCGCACCTGCACACGACGGAGAGAGGCCGGCACGCAGCGAGGCGCGCGACGCGGCCAAGCCCGGCGGCGCGAGGCGCGCGAGGCGGCCACGCCCGGCGGCGCGAGGCGCGCGAGGCGGCCACGCCCGGCGGCCCGAGCGCGCGAGGCGCCCACGGCCCCGGCGGCCCGAGCGCGCGCGGCGCCCACGACCCCGGCGGCGCGCGATTCCTGCCTGCATCATACCGGCGCGGTGGCGGCGCTCGCCGGAGCAGCGTGCTATGGACCATGTCCGGCGCGCTGCTTCGTCGAGCGTGGCTATCGGCGCCGTTTTACTTGCGGGTCGGCTAGGGCGACGACGGAGGGCCGGCGGCGCGACGGCCACCGGCGGGTCCGGACATTCCGCGCGTTACCGCGCGTCAACCCGCGCGCTCCTCCGTTGGGAGAGAGTGGCGGCGCGGGATCTCGGCCCTCGCCGGAGTAGCAGCTGCTCCGACGGTCCCCGGAGGGTAAAGGCAGACACCCGGCGGCATCAGGTGAGGTTCTCATCCTCAGACTCGTGCGAAATTGCATAATTAGGGTTCATCCGTAATTGGGGAATCAGGGTTAGGGTGTATACATCATCTAATCATGCAACATACAACAATAATTCGGGCTAATCCGAGGCTTAAGCATGATTTCGAAACTAAAATAGGATCATCGATTGCTTGCATAACAAATCTGAGAGCCTAGCATGCATAACAGGGGCTAAACATCAACATAATCAGCCTAAAAAAACATGATCTTTATACAAAAAACGTGATCTCAGATCACTACTAGGGTTCTAGTGCTAGCAGTACTAGGCATCTGATACCATTGTTAGGCCTAATACTTCAAGAGTAACACCAGATCGTGAACAATAGCCACTAGAACACCTAATGATCATAAACAGAGAGAGTAGATGTGTTGCATTACTGGGCACTGACGATCCCATCGACGCCTGCGTGAGGCAGGCTTGGTGTGGCGGTGTTGATGACGAACTTGTTGTCGATGACGATCTGGAGATCCTCCTGATCCCCTCCGGGCGCCACCTGCACCGCCCCGGCACAAGCACGGCGAGATTCCGGTCTTCCCGTTGCTTCCGGCCACTCTAGATCGGTAGAGTTTTGGGATGTGGGGGAAGCAGATGTTTAGATCGTTAACCGGGTATCGATCTCTCGCCGTACTCCCCCTTTATATGGCACGACAGCAATCGGGGACCAAAACCATCGAGTTGGTTTTGGCACCCCCGATCAGGGTGCGTTTGTTACATACGAGAACAAGTCACGTACAGATCAAGCCCTGGACGTTGGTCCAGTGGGCCCATCCCTTTAACGTTAAGTTTTGACTTTTCTCTGTTAACTGAAAATGACTGTCGAACCTGACAGATCAACCAACACTTTCTTGTTCCCTCATGTAGCGTCTATCAACTTTTCTTCTGCTTCTAGTGCATTATTTTTGCAATCATTTCAGACTGAAGATATTTTTACAGAGTAAATACCTGTATGAGATAGTAGAGTTCAGCGAACAAATAATTGGCACATTGTTCATCTGGGAGCGCTCCTAACTATTTTCTGAGAAGAGATCTTGCTAAAACCTGAAACATTTGGCAACCCAAGCAATGAACTGAACAGTATGCTGAATTGTCATCAGTTGTATTTTTAGAGATGGTTAGAACAATAATAAATTGAAAATTGCTTGGACGTCCAATGAATTGACTACTACATTATTATTACAGTATTATTTTTTGTGGGAAGACTACTGCATTATTTGATACTGTACCTGTTCTTTTAATGCATCTTCAGAAACAAAGGCACAATGACTGAAGTGATCAAGAAAGACAACAAGACTAGTAGTAGAATATAATTACCCAACTAGCATGGAGAGAAGCAGTATTGGTGTGAAAGATGAGACACTCACTTCCATTTCTTCAACATATGTTACTGAACTGCAAACTGATAATTACTAGTACAGAGTGTGCAATGACTGAACCGCAGCATATTTCCATGCACATATTCTGACATCGCAAAGTGGCGCTGCTGAACTGAAAATCTTACCTCTTTGGCCACCCAGGATCTTTTGGATGTGCTAGCGTTACTTATGGACCGAGTGGATTCATGAGTTGAGCCGTCCTCTTCATCTGTAGCGCCAAGGATGCCCTTCTGCGGCTCGAGATTCAGCCGTCGTGACTATTTCCGCTCGCCGTCTACATCGTGTCCATCCCCTGTGTTACATCAGATCCTTAGGATCGCCCTCGAACACAGAGAACCTTCCAGAGGATTCGGGAAGAACTGTAGCATTCTTGAGCAAGTTGCACGAACACAACTGCAAAAAAAAAAAAAAAAAACAGATCCATCTTCCTGTTATTCATTCTCTCTTCCCCGTCGAGCTTGAATTTGGTTAATCCACCGCTTCCGGCTTCAAGAGAACTGTATCCCCTTGCGGAGATGCCGCAACTACTCAGCCGACCACCTAAATCTCTGTAGAAATCATCTCTGAACAGAGGCCAATCCGTACCATAGGTCCAGCACGGGATCTACGGGGAAATCCATCTTCATCGCCTCCTCCCCGCCTGGACCTCCAAATCGGCTGTTCCGCCGCTCAACGCGTACAAGAAGGGCCTCCGGCCGCGGAGGCGCTGTCTAGAAGATCCCGCAACTAAAATACATAATATGTTCCCTCCGTGATACGTGCTGTGCCGCCGGCACATGTAATAGCCGCAGCTGTACCACCAGATCGGACTAAATGTCGCTGCTCGTACACTACGCGTATACAACTGTTCCACCTACTTCTGGAGGCTGCATCTGACATCTATCAGGCTTCGTGGCACAACACGAACGGTCCACAAAAAAGAGCTCATCTGAGCCCGGGACTAGAAACGCCCCTCCCTAAACGTAATAAACGGACTTCTTTATTTGAAGGAAAACGCTGGCCATCCCCCGGAGGAACGCTCCCTCGCGTCCTCCGGGTCGCGCGTCGTTAGATGCTTTTGCATCGCGCGGTGGACAGACTTCCACGTGGCCCACATGTGACCACTCGAACCTTATCCCTTCCCACGTTCTCTCCTGGCATAGCTTCTCTCCTTGATTTTGCCTTCTCCCCACCGCTGTTCGGAACAGCCTGTTCCTCATCGCAGCCTCCCTGCTCCGGCTACCATGTCCCCGCATTAGCTTCATCCTCCTCCACGGCTGCGTTCGGGAGCCCGCGACGGGAGCGCCTTGATCTACCGCACAACTGCCTCCACATGCGCCCACACGACCGGGAGCTCGCGGTACAAGGTCCGCCACTGCCAAATCCCCCTCTGTTCAACATTTCTTCTCCGATACCGCCCAACGCCGGCGTTGCAAGAGGAGGAGTCGCAGGTGATGTGGCGTCCCATCGCCTTCTCCCTCCCTCCGCCAGTGGTGCTACAACTAGCATCGGCGGTCGCTACAATCGCCGTCGGCGACTGCTACAAGCGGTGACTCGTATTGCTGCAAGTGGCGGTGGCGGCGGCCGGCGGCGGCTAGTCGTATTGCTACAAGGGGCGGCGGCGGTGGCTGCTAGTCGTATTGCTGCAAGGGGCGGTGGCGGCTGCGACATGCAGCGGAAGCGGCTGCGACATCAGCGGAGGCAGCTGCTACTAGCGGAGGTGGCTGCTGCTACATGCGCTGGAGGCGGCTGCTACTAGCGGAGGTGGCTGCTGCTACATGTGCTGGAGGCGGCCAGTACATGCGGCGGAGGCTGCTACAAGCTTCTGGTCGTATTGCCGCAACGGCGGCGGAGGCGGTTGCTCCAATCGACGTTGGCGACTGCTACATGCAGCGGCGGAGGCGTTGGCTCCAATCGGCGCCGGCGGCTGCTACATGCAGCGGCGGAGGCGGTTGCTCCAATCCGCGCCGGCGGCTACTACAAGCGATGCATTGGTGCAATCGGCGGCTCCGACCTTGCTACCATGGGTGTCCGCGGTTGCTGCCGACGACGGGCGGTTTCGCTACCATGGTTGTATGGTGTTGCTGCAGACGGCGGGCGACCTCGCTACCATGGGTGTGCAGCAATGCTGCCGACGGCGGGTGGCGTCGGAACCACGGGATGGACGGTGATGCTGCGACCGGCCCTCGCCGGAGCTGGATGCCGGCCAGAGGCCCCATGGATTGGAGACTGGGTCGAGAGCCAGGGGATGAGACAGTTGCTTTTTCCGCGGAGGGGATGGGAGTGCTTGCATTTATTTTTTAACCGGAGCGGGTGGAATTTTCCATGTACATTGGTGGTCCAATTGGACACGTGGCGAGCTGCGGAGGCGGGGGATCGGGGCTTCCGATCCCCCGGGGGACGCCCAGCGCTTCCCTTATTTGAATGCTTTCATTTCACCTGTAGCTAGCCAAAACTCATTTTTGTCAAGAATACAGCTTTTGTAATTCGCTAGGCACGTATGATAATTCCACTTAGGCCACTCGAAGAAAAACGTCACATGCAAAAATCTCTCTTCACGACGCAAAAGTTTTTGCGTGAAGATTCTTTTAAGACTTAATCGAATGATATAAATTTGATGATGAAGAGCTCGAATAAAAACTAAGCTAGTTCTCCTGATGGTGGACGACTAAACTGAAAACTAAGCCAACTCTCAGCTAGCAAAACCGTTAGAAAAAATCTTTGTGTGCTCGGTATCCTCCTATACGTATTATGTGTAACCAAACAGGCCATTCACTACTACTCCATCCACAAACAAGTGTACTTTTAGATTTTATTAACTTTGATAAACTTTTTGAAAAAGTAACAATATATACAACACCAATTTAATACTACTCCATCCGTCTCATTATATTTGTCTTAACTTTATCTAAATTTGGTTGTATCTACTAGACACATTCAAATTTAGACATAGTTAACACATGTTTTCATGGGGCAGGGGTACTATTTAAGTTTAACTAACTTTATATTCTAAGTTAGTCAAACTTAAAATAGTTTTTCTTGAGAAATGTTAAACATACACTTATTTCTGGATAGAGGAAGTAAATATTTCTCTCAATATGAAAAGCATCCACCTCAGCAATCTGCCACGTTAGCAATTTGTGCCCCTATTTTCCACCATTTATCTCTTCGAGAAATTTCCGTTCATCTTCATGTGTTGACTTTTTTTGTGTGTTGTTTGACTTTCCGCATGATCTTCTCTAGTTAAAAGAAATTGCCCCTCCATTCCTTTAGCAGCAACAACTCCCATTTAGCCAGGTCAGTATTCTTTAGATTTTGTGAGTTTATAGAGACAATGAAAAAGGGATTTTCTCCGAGCCTATCTTGAGAAGGATTGATATTTGAATCAATTTATCCGGAGTTGTGTTCTTTAAATGCAATATGTGGTGGAATTTTTGTGATTCTCTAGGATCAATATGCTAAATGTCGGAGATTTCATATCAAAGTTACAGTGGGCGATGTGAAGAGAAAAATCGAATGGTTTAGTTGTCATGTACGGGGCCATGCACGAAGAAGTCCTCGCAGATATGAGGGCAACATTTGATTTTTTTAAATATATTAATGATTCAATAGAAACTTCTATTATGTGATTAATATTAATTTGATTGTAAATTAAATACGTATTAAATTTTTATATATGGAGTGAATTGTGCTACCTCGTTTGCCAAAAATCAAATTATAAAATCTCATGCAATAGCCGTAAATATGCACAACTTTCTGTGTCCTCTTTCTCATCTAATATAAAACCAGAACAAACATATGAACAATCACATCGTGTCAACAATATCAATATTTAATGTGAAATTGTTTTACTAAAATTAGAAATATTTGTGATTAGATGGTTCCTAGGATGGTTGCACCCGCTGTTCATTGGTGATCAAAAATCTTGATTTGACGTGTCTCATTAAGCCAAATATTTTTTAGTGGAGGGATATTCTCATCGCTTGGGAAAATTTGTGGTGATTTAGTCCCTCGTATATCGCTAAGAAAATAGATTTTAGTGTGAGGGACGTTCCGGATGATAGTGTGAGTAATGTGATGACTTCTTCGGTCTTGAAGTTTAGCTACTCCAAACTTTTATAAGCATTTTATTTTATGAGTGTGTAGGTCTGATGGTAGTCAAATAAAGTTGTTAATTATTTGTGTGGATCAATAATAAATACGATGTACGATATTGTTCAGGTTAAACATCATTTCTTTTGCAAAGATCTCCATATTTTTTTTAGCAGACACAACTGTTGGAACTGATTGCTTAATTATGGTAGTCCGCATCCTACACGTGGTCTTTCAGCCAGGATATCGTACAGGTTTGTATGTATATTTTGAATTTTTTAGAGCTGATTGATGAAATATGAGGATCCACCTACGACACGTGATTTTTTTTCAATATATCCTCTGTCAAACAGATACTCTTTTGACGTCTCAAAAGGTTATCTTACCAATAGTATTTTGTATTGGCGTGTGAAGCAGTTACAAATAGTTTGGATGATGTGGATTAACGTAACACCCCTATTATTACCTCTTATGTTGCTTTTAGTTTCTTATATTGCTTTTTTTTTTGAAACCTTCTTATATTGCTTTTAGTATATAATAGATAGATAGATTGGCTTATGTGGTGAAGTATCAAAGCCTTCCTCTTTTAGTGGATGGGACTCTAATATTTTGAGATTCTCCTTTGGGTAAGAAAGGTACTCCCTCTCTATCGGTTTTTTTAGATTTACTAGATTATACACTGTGACCTAGGTGCTCGGTGATTGGGGTGGATAATTCTGATCCATGCGTTCATATCGCTGCTTTTTATCCCTTTTGACGCAACACTCAAAGGAGGAAGACATGCATAGGCTATTCAACGGAATGCATAGCCATGGAGAGGTGGGACGCAGTTTCCGAGGATTAGAGGCAGTTGATTCACGTATTAATTAGCAAAGCAAGCATTATACATTTTGTATATTTTCCTAATTTCGTAGTAAGCCTAAAAATCCGATATGGATTATGGAGGAAGTATCAAAGCTTAAAAAATTGACTGACATGTTTAATGATCTAATTAATTTATATTGCCTAGAGAGATTAAGATGGCAAGAGCACAATTCACTTGGCCAGACAATTAGGAAAAAGCAACAATGGAAAAAATTAGATATAATTCTAGAAGTAGAGAATGTGAGTTTTTCTTCTTCTTTGGTTAATATGGAAAAAATAACCAGAGACTGATCACAATCATGTGATTCTTGGTACAGTTGAAGGGTTATAAGTAAAGAGAAAAAGATTCAGATTTGACAATAGGATTTTGGTGCCCTCGGTTCTTTAGTTGTACTAAACTTTACCCTAAGTAATATTTCTCAATTTTGCCCTCCTCTTTCCAAACCTGCCATACAAACAACCAATTGTGGCATTTTCGTGTGTCCACACTCTTTAACCATTTGTGGAATGGGATTTTGACATGAGTAGGGCCCTTTTATAGCTTACAAGTGGGACAGACACACCTTAAAGGTAGGATCTTACATACTGTGTCCATCTCACATTATAGGCTAGACAGCTGTTACATGGTGGACCCTACATGGCAGGGAAATTCGCCGTATATGGTGGGATCACTTAGTAGAGGAGTAGCAGAAGCACAAGATGGGAAGGAGGAGGAGGAGAGGTGGGACAACAACATCGTCTAAGAGGAGGAGAAGAACAACAATCCGCCGCAGATCGCATACTCCTTCATGAGCTCGGAGTCCTCGGCCGAACCTAAGGTCACCATGGATGAGACCGATGATGTATGATGATGAGATAGATGAAGAAAAAGTCACTCTACTCCCACGATAATTGACCAACACCTAGACATTTAGGCCATGTTGGATTATTTGGCATGACCTTTTAGCATTGTCCTCGCGGGGAATATATGAGATCTGACAAAAGAAACAAGTTCATGGGCAACTGACTCGAAGATGGTGGAACAAGCTGCAACAAGAACACAAAATTTCAAATACTATTTCTTTGGGCATGATAAGTCGGAGATCAAACTAGCTTGCATGATCTCATGATGCGGAGACTGTGCTTGACGCAAATCTTCCATATGCTCTAGGATATTCAGAGGCAATTTCCTGCATATTTTATATAGGTGAAATAAACCACACCCATACAGTTGACGTGCTTGCATTCATTTACAAAATAATTCCTAAGTTTTTTTTGTTCCAATCATCGACCTCACTGTTCGATCATGACCGAACCTCAATTATTTGGTACCGAATTCGCCAGGTAGCAAAACTAATAGGTATATTATTTCAGTCTTCATTTTTAGAAGACCGAATTTAAAATATACCGAAATACAGCAACCGAATTGTCAGTCATGACCAAACACCCACCTTATAAACATCAAATTGGGAAGGACTTTGTGGTCTGGTAGGTTTCCTCTAAAGAGGAAACATACTTGAACACATCCAAACAAGGGAGGCCTGCCTTGGCCAACTTAGGGAGTCTAGCCACCTAAAAAAGAAGGGGATGGGGCACCCTAAGATGTACCAAAAGTCGCCACCTGCCCCCTTGGCCTCCTATCCAAATACCTGTCTAAATCATTAATACAATCGATGTGTGCCACCGCCCTCTGCCACGCGGTTGCCCTCTTTCTCGCACGCACGGCCTCTTTCTCGCACGCATGGAAGCGTTGCCATATCTTCTACTTTGTTTAGATCTTATCTGGATAGAGATCACAAAGGCTTGGGATATTCATCAACTTGCTTTCCCGTGATGTTTCTTTGCTTGATTACATGCTGATGCGGTGAAGCTACACCCGAACAGGTGAATACCTAGAGCTGTCATCTACTTTGACGTTCGATCATGCGCATCCTTGCTAGAGATAACTCTGGTTCCTAGGAGGCATAACGTACCTACGAGAGTCGAAGGTTGTCTTCTACTTTGTCATTGTCTCCGCTGCGATGATGTGTTTGTCAAGGGTATGATCTCATAGTTTGCATCTCGATAGTGCATCTTGGTTTGTTTGGGCGCATTAAATTTTTGTTTTGTTTTGCGCCGCACACTACCCAATAGGAAGCGCAGCCCAAATCCTCATTTATTGGTTTAAGTTACTTAGTGAGCATATGTTACCCCTTGGAAGATAAATCTGCAATCATGTAAACAAAGCTTAAGGTGCAGCGTCAATTTTTTTCCTCCGACAAAACATATTTTTACAAACACGCTTTACCTTATCATCAATAGCATAAAAAAAATCTTCTTGGCCTTTCATTTGATGAAAGAAGTTGTTGCTGCAAAAAAAAAAATGCACATGGGTTATCATAATCGAGAGTTCATGTTGTGAGTACACGATGTAAACTAGAGAAGCTTCTTGAAATGTTGGTAAATATTCAAGATACTTACGTTCATAAATGTTCTAGAATAACCTAGATATCATGCTGCATGGTAAATACAAATATTTTGAGCTATATATTTACCATGGAAATTCTCCATGTCTATGTTTTGGGACCGTCGAGCTAGAGGAAAAATATTGTATACATGATTTTTGAATAATATATATTTCTAGTTACGTGCTTTCGATGGTTGCCACCCCCACCGCGAACCACTAGTTCCCGATAACTTCGCAATGAACTAAGAAGCTACCATGTATGAATGTCTTGGGAATGAATATTGGAATGTCAAAAGTAGAGACATTGTGGCCAGAACCTGTCTTGTACTTACATATTATGTGGTGTTGAATAAAATAATTGAGCACCACCTTGTGCATACATGTGTATCAAAACAAGAACTAATAATACCGGTAGACCATTTAGTAGAAGAGAAAACAACACACTAGCATAAAACTCATGTATTGGTTGTGTTAAATCTACCAGGGAACAAAATTCAGGAATAGATTAAAACTAAGTGATTTAATAAAAGAAAAATAATTAGGATAATTTACGAAAAGTGCGAATTATTAAGGAATTGTCAACATTGTAGGAGACACATGTGTCTTCAGAATATGTACTGCTTAGTTGCTTGCACGACTTTAGGGTCACAGAGTTTGAATAACCTTGTATAAGTGAGCTTCTCCTCATGTGCCTGGACTATACACCGAGGGAGATAATGGAAATTCAATGCTGCCGAAATTGTGATGGTGCTAATGATGAAATTGGTTGTAGGGCGAGAAAAAGAAATGCCGTACTCATCCCAACCACTTTTGATCAAAATAAAATCTTCTTTGTTTTATGTGATATACACGATGGATATTCCAAAGTGTTTAGTTCTTGAAGGTTAAATTGGATATAACAACATTGGTGAAGTACATCAACGCAACAAGATGCAGCCAAGCTAGTATAGTTTAGGTCGAGGTTGTGGAACCAATTCACTAAACAACTCCTTGACCATCAGTTGTACCATTAGTGTCGCTAACTATTACATATGTTAGCTTCCACCAAAAAAAGTTTAGGATTTGGTTTCTTTATCTAGAAATCTCTCTACCACACTCATTGGATGAGAGACGGGGTCTACAACATGCCAATCAAATGAGTCATCAAATCCAATTATTACTACATCCTTGTCCAGCGACAACGTGAGATGGTTGATAAGATTAAAACCCTATGTCAGCCACCTTATGATAGGCACAAATAGATGCATGCCACCACTACCCTTCAACGAACTAATGTAGAAGATGACATACATAGAATGCATTTGCATACAGTCAACAAAATCATCATTGGCTTAAATATGGGTTCTTAGTATTAAAAAAGCTAGTGTATTTTAACATAATAAGTGTGTGCATGAGATTCCTTATGAAGTGCGGATTTTAAAGTGTTGGGGAAAGCTTATAGAAAACAAAAAATCCTACACATAAAATCAAGATCATATGCGAGAGGGGAGGTAACGGATCATACTCTCGTACACATGTAAGTTGTCGATGACAAGCTTGATGAAGACCGAGTCGATCCCCATAACTAGACTCGTCTAGTCGCAAGGAGATGTATTATCCCGCGAACGGCTCCCACGATCAAGTGTCGCACATGCAACACCTCCACGCTATCCACACATATGGGAAGCTTCACGCGTCAAAGTGTGGTCAAGCACACCCTTGAAGCGGGGAACATGTCTATGGGGAAATCTCGTTCACAAGCATATTAACATTATTACAAACCAAGCATTGTAAAGAGCAAGTATTCAAAAATTTGGTTGCACTAATGGGAGAGTATTGCAAACACCTAGAGCAAAACATGTTCAACATTTTATCATTATTGTCGACAAACCTAGGGAAAGAGCAATTGTTTGGCAAGGTTGTCACAACACAATCATTATCATTTTCATTGCAAACAAGACATCGGAAAGTGAAACCCTCATAGCATGGCATGATCATATTGTCACAAGCAACCAATTCCACATGATCAACAATGTTATCAAGCAAAGCGCCACATGGGAGAATGAACGAACCATATGCCATGGCAATCATCAAGATCATGCATGCACTCATAAGTCATCATGCCCACCAGTGGGATCATGGCATCATCAACACCCATATGCGTACCTTTGTAGTCCCGCTCATATGAGGTAGGTGTTGTGGAAGTGGTAGGCTCCATGTGGCCTCCATGTTCATCTTCAAGCAAGCATGGTGTGATATCATCATCTTCATGCACCATGTACATCTTCTCCATGATCGGCATCTCGTCATCCATGGAACCTAATGAGACACAAGAGAACACACTAGAGGTAGAGGGTAAATTGTTAGAATTCGAAATGGTCTCACATGACCTATCAACTACCACTCTCATCTCACTTGGTGTATCATGCATGCTCTCGAAGTGGAGGCACTCAACCTCACATATAGTGGAGTCGCTCATCTCACATATAGTGGAGTCCTTTCTCTCCATGGCAATGATGTCGTCGATGTCCGAGCAACCTAACAAGAGGAAGACAACACAAGAGGAGTAGAGGTTAACTTGTTAGAAAGCAAAACATCCTCACTCGACTCATGTGGTGTGTCACTCTTGCTCTCAAGGTGTTTCAAGTAGGATTTGCACCCGGCTTTATCTTGGTGGGTTATCTTGGCTTCTCGAGCATCTAGCTCGGCGAAGTATGCTCTCATCTCAGCTTGTTCTTGTGGGGTCATCATGTATATTTCTCACTAGGAAAGGTGTATGAGTATATGGTGGAAGGAAAACTACACAAGTATCCAACCTTTCAAGAAAGTATCGGGGAAATGGTTCAAGTCAAGAGCAAAGTCAAAATGTATCGAGGTTAGTCACACACACACTCAAAGCACACGCAAAAGGCTAAGAACTCTATATGTGGTAGGAGTGGAGTGGATAGAAAACGAAAAAGACCAACGGAAAAGTCTATTGTCAAATGTGGGTAAAATCCAAAGTCAAATGTCAAACGTGGTGATCTATGTCAAGGAAACACGGAAACACACACACCAAGATTAATGGGGTTAGCGCGACCAAGGAAATGAGCAAGTGACAAAGATGGTCCTAACGAAGACTATAGGCTCGGTGTCACGCCAACACAAGAGAGACCGTAGCTTGGTTGCATATGAGAGAAGCAACAAGATTTTTCACAAGATGCCACTCTTCTCTTATGTCTCTTTGCTTAGAAGCTTTCGACTCCTTTGTATTCGTGGACACACACTCTTTTCTATTTCTTCTTCATTTCTTCTTTTTTTCTATGCTTAGAAGACTTATTTTTCTCTATGTATATGTCACACTTTTTCTTCTTTTGTGTATCTTTCTCACCAAGCTTGTTTCGGAGCTTTGATAAACTCAACACACACACAACTCTCTCACGGTCGTGACACTTGTGCAATACTTCACAACACTCGGAAAGCCACTCTCAATGAGATATATACACAAAGAAAGAAACGTGGCTACAAGGGGTGAGGGGTGCAAGTTATACCTAGATAAAAAGGTTAGGCGGTGTCAAGCACATGAACTTGCGATGTCAACGATGATGTCGAAGTTGCACCGGAATAAGGGGTGCCGATGTCGTCGCCATGATGTTGATGTAGGCGCGGAAACGGTTGTCACGGACTAAACACACTCCAAATCAGAAACCGGGCAAATTAAGTCAATGCCCGAAAATTTGGGTAAAAAATGAGCGATCAAAGTTGTCAAAATTTTGGAGTCATGGGCTCGGAAAAGTTGTCAAAACTAGAGTCACAAGATTATGAGATGGTTAAAATTTGGAATCAAAAGGGCTCTTAAAAGTTGTCAAGATTTGGGACGTGTTAAATTATATCCAAACAGGAATATTTCCCGGAATGACCGGTTGGATACCCGGTATGACCAGGTGCGAGCTTAGCGAAAACAGGAGGATGACCCGGTTGTACCGGTATGGCCGGATGGTCCGTGTCGGTCGTACCGGAGGCCAGCTGAACAGCGGAAGTGGTGGAGCGGACGCTGAGTGGAAATCGTGCGCGAATCTGAGCGGAAAATGATGCAGCTGCTGGTGCGTGCGTGTGAGGAAACGAGGGAGTGCAGCGGGTGGGCCAGCGGGCGACGCACGTAGCGTGCGTGGTGGTCAAATTGCAGCGAGCTGGGAGCGAGCGGGATGGGTGCTGGGCTAGGGGCAGGCGGCCGGCGTGGTCTAACGGGTGCGGGGCCTGGAGCGGCTCAGTGGACGCGCGCGGATGGGCAGCGGGCCTGGGCGTGCGGCGTGCGGCGCAGTTGCTTGCCGTGGGGTGGAGCAGCGGATTTGGCCAGGGGCTGAGTGGCCTGGTGTGGGTAGGAGCTTGGGGCACGCGCGGGCAGGCGAGGTGGCCGTTGCTGTTGGCCTAAGGAGCTGCTGGGCGATGAGTAAGGGTATGTTTGGTTTGTGCCCTACCTTGCCCTGCCAAATGTTGGCAAGATTTGGCTTGCCAATATTTTGGCTAAGGAATTCTCCACCCACACTTGACCAATTAATTGGCAAGATTCTGTGAGACAAATAGTGGGACACCCATTGGTAGCCAAAATTTTGGCAACAAACCAAACATGGACCAAAATACAATAGGCAACCAATTTTTTGGTGGGGCTAACGTGGGCAATGAACAAAACAGACCCTAAATTACATGGTAGGTCATTGAACTTGTCCGTATACTTCGCTTTGGTCATTGTACCCAGAGAAGTGACATTTACGGTCACTGAATACGCGCAGGTGTGTCACGTACGGTCATTGTAGACGATGTAGCTACGTATTGGCTGATGTGGCGAGGCGGATCCACGAGAAACGGGCGGTTTCGACAAAAATGGTAAGATAGTACAAAACCCCTTCAAATCCGTAGCCGAAAGAAACCGAAAGAGAGGACGCAATTGCAAAGAGGATTTTCTCGTCCTGTTCTCAGGCCGGTGTAGCATTTCTGGTTCTGGTCGGTGCCATCTAGAGCCCGCCATGGCCACGGCGTTCGTGGCGCACGTCCCTTCGCAAGAGGCGCAGCTAGCAGCTAGCAGGTCATGCTGGCGTGTGTGCAGGCAAGCAAAAGGCGCTGGATTTGCACGCGAGCTATGCTGACTTGCGTGCACTGCTCTTTAGCCAGCTGATCGAGGCATGCACATCGTGAACATGACAGGCTCCTTGGCTACGACGTCCACCACGCTGCGGCTACCGTCGAGCACCGTGACAAACGCCTCCATCAGGATCAGCGCCATGATCTTCACACGGTGCTCACGACTACCTCAACTTGTCGGCCACCTGCGCACGCCTCCGCGACGGGCGAGCGTTGCCCCCAGCCCACTGCCTGCCCCTCCGGCAAGGGAGAGGTGCTCGTCGCGCTGCACGAGATCCCAGACCAGTGGTGGAGCTAGCCCGCTCCAGGAGCCTGGGCAAGATACATTGGCTTTGATGCTAGCTCGTATTTGCCCCCAACAAACATCGTTACTAATCAGCATATGACAATATTATTTAGTGGAGATTGGCTGGAGCAGCTGTCCCGGGTCGCCGGGCCCTAGCTCCGCCACTGCCCGGACCGACACACGATGGCAGAGTATCAAGTTTTATACTTCTACCGTTGCCTAAGTAGTACACTGCCACACTGGTACTTCTACCATTGATGTAGTATTCAGCAGCAGAGCCATAGCCTGGAGCAGACATGGCCAACACGCAGAGCTGCGTGCGGGGGCTTGCCCGTGGGGTGGGAGGCTAGACCTGTCGAGCGCGTTGGCCCACGATAGCGAGTGTGGGTCAACTAGCACCATGACAACCGCAGGCATCAACATGCACTGCTGGTCCGCGGCCACCAACAGGCATGCGTGGCGTGATCGACGGTGTGGCACGGTACGTGAACCGAACCAGGAGGAAGAAGTGCTAGCTTGGAGCATGTTCTGCTAAGTAGTAGTTTCGCACATCACCGGCGTGGAGCTGCCGTCCTCCCTGGACTTCGACGCGAGCGGCCAAGGATCCTGGGCCGCGTGGATGGCCGTAGCCGGCAGAAACGGAGGCGGAGACAATCACTGTAATCAATAATCTTCAGGCACTTTTCGGTAAAAAGTCCAGCTCGTAGCCACTGCTAGAGGGGTCCTACACTTCCACGTCAGCAAATACATAGTTGTGGCGTCTGCAGTGACCGTAGTAACCGTAAATGTCACTTCTCTGAGTACAATGACTAAAGTGAAGTACCCGGATAAATTCAATGACCTACCATCTATTTTATTCCAGGGGGATTTAGGGGGAGCGGCCGCGCGGTTTGGTGGTTTTGCAGCGGGCGGAGCAGGTTTTGCGGGCCGGCAGCGCAGGGTAGCGGGAGGCACATGGTCGAGCTGGGCGGATGCACAGGGGCGTCGTGGTGTGTGCTGCGGCGCGTGGATTTGCTTGGGGAGGATTGCTACGTGGGCGCGCGGATCGCGTGGCTGCGCGGGATTTCGCCGTGGCCGCAGTGGCGGAGGCAGGATAAACAAATAAGGGGGACCAAAGCAGAGAAAATGGCTATTGGGGGGGGGGGGGGCGAAGCACAAAAATACACAGCTAATTTGCATCCTGTAGCACTAAATAACAGGGACCTAGGCATAAATACTGAATCTTAGGGGGGGCCAGGGCCCCTACTGGTCCCCCTGTCTCCGCCACTGCGTGGCCGGCGGCTATTGGAGCGGGGCGAGCGGAAACTGTGGGCTAGGCGCGCGGTGGTGGTGTGTGGGCGCGTGGTGGCGGCGAGAGGAGGCCCTAGCGGCACTCAAATGTGAAGCTGCAGGCGGTTGGAGGTGGAAGACAATGGTCGGTTGGACCGGGGTGAAACCCGGTATGATCGGGTGCCTTGAACAATGAACTCGGGACGGAAAAACGGAGCAAAAATTGTTAATTTCGAGAGATTTAGGAGGAATTAGAGCATGAAAATTGCAGGAAGTGTAGATCAACACCAAAGACAACAGATCCGTGGACCAAAACCAAAACGCAACAAATTCGGAGATTAAATTTCGAGCTATTTTTTGGGCAAAAATTTTGGGCAAAATTGGTGAAATTTGGGAATAAAATTCATGACAACCTTTGGAGGCCTAGGGCCACGTGGGTTGCCTGATCTCACGAATTGACCGAGGAAAAGACGGGGGAGAGGATGAACACGAAGAACATGGTGAAGAACACGAAGAACACACGCAACACAACCCGATACAATTCCTCTTTACTCCCTATAGCCTAAACCACTATCCTGATAGAATCTCTCGAGGGAAAGACACGAGGTTGAATCCCCGAAAAAGAAGAACGGTATACGATCGATAGAGTCACACGGGTGAGAGACCGAAGTAGAATCACTAGTATGAAAGATCAAACATATGATGAGTGTCTTGATACAATAGATTTGGTAATCTAAGGAGGGAGTTTCCCTAATCCTAAAGGGATGGTGGAGGCATAAGCCAAGTTCTCACTCAAGTTGTCTTTGTCTCACTAATGAAGGGGGAGGTGGGAGCCTATATATAGGGAACCACTAAAGAAGGGGTACTTTAGACATACAAAGGGATAAAGGTACATAGCAGCCACGAATATAGTTCTGAGTGACATGGAACATCCATCTGTCTTCAGGGCGGTAGTGCCGGCCTGGGCAAGGGCGGCAATGCCGGTCGGGGTGCATGATACGTCTCCGACGTATCGATAATTTCTTATGTTCCATGCCACATTATTGATGATATCTACATGTTTTATGCACACTTTATGTCATATTCGTGCATTTTCTGGAACTAACCTATTAACAAGATGCCGAAGAGCCAGTTGTTGTTTTCTGCTGTTTTTGGTTTCAGAAATCCTAGTAACGAAATATTCTCGGAATTGGACGAAATCAACGCCCAGGATCCTATTTTGCCACGAAGCTTCCAGAAGACCGAAGGGGAGTCGAAGTGGGGCCACGAGGCGCCGCCACACTAGGGCGGCGCGGCCTAGGTCTTGGCCGCGCCAGCCTGGCGTGTGGGGCCCTCGTGTGGCCCCCGCGTTGCCCTTCCGCCTACTTAAAGCCTCCATCGCGAAACCCCCAGTACCGAGAGCCACGATACGGAAAACCTTACTGAGGCACCGCCGCCACCAATCCCATCTCGGGGGATTCAGGAGATCGCCTCCGGCACCCTGCCGGAGAGGGGATTCATCTCCCGGAGGACTCTTCACCGCCATGGTCGCCTCCGGAGTGATGAGTGAGTAGTTCACCCCTGGACTATGGGTCCATAGCAGTAGCTAGATGGTTGTCTTCTCCTCATTGTGCTTCATTGTTGGATCTTGTGAGCTGCCTAACATGATCAAGATCATCTATCCGTAATACTATATGTTGTGTTTGTCGGGATCCGATGGATAGAGAATACTATGTTATGTTAATTATCAAGTTATTACCTATGTGTTGTTTAAGATCTTGCATGCTCTCCGTTATTAGTAGAGGCTGCGGCCAAGTTTTCGCTATTAACTCCAAGAGGGAGTATTTATGCTCGATAGTGGGTTCATGTCTCCGTGAATGCGGGGAGTGACGGAAACCCCTAAGGTTATGGATGTCTTGTTGCCAGTTGAAGATTTTGAAGATAGGCACTTGGTAGAACTTGCTCCTACTTATGAAATTGCTGCTTGCTTGCTTTAGTTCGCATGTTGGAAACTAAATTTGTTAATCTCAATCCTATAATCCAACACATGTTTCTTACACTCGGTGATATGGAAGAAGGGGAAAAGAAAGATTTTGTTTTAGAAACCCTTCTTAGAGAATTTGGTGGTTTAGCAAGAGAAGCTAGAAAGGTCTTTAGTAAATATAAGATGATTGGTTCTTATACCAATTTTGCTAGTATCCTTGAAAAAGATGGACATGGAGAGAATAAGGTACACTAATAATATTAATGACGGTGGGGAGATCAAAGCGCCAATACCATGCAAGCTCCTAGCGATGAATGAAGCGCTAGAAAATAACTACGCTTGGCTTGTTCCTGAAAATTTGTTTGATGAGAGTAGCAAGCCCAAGACTAATGAAAAGGGAGCCGCTGAAACTTATGTATCCAATATACTATGCATGGTTGAGAAAACTCCAAACCCCGCTGAAGATTCATCATCTCTTGATAACACTTGATATACACTTTTTGCGCCTAGCTGAAAGGCGTTAAAGAAAAGCGCTTATGGGAGACAACCCATGTTTTTACTACAGTATTTTTGTTTTATATTTGAGTCTTATAAGTTTTTTACTACTGTAGCAACCTCTTCTTATCTTAGTTTTATGTTTTGTTGTGCCAAGTAAAGTCTTTGATAGTAAGGTTCATACTAGATTTGGATTACTGCGCAGAAACAGATTTCTTTGCTGTCACGAATCTGGGTCAAATTCTCTGTAGGTAAGTCAGAAAATTAAGCCAATTTACGTGAGTGATCCTCAGATATGTACGCAACTTTCATTCAATTTGGGCATTTTCATTTGAGCAAGTATGGTGCCTTAATAAAATCCATCTTTACGGACTGTTCTGTTTTGACAGATTCTGCCTTTTATTTCGCATTGCCTCTTTTGCTATGTTGGATGAATTTCTTTGATCCATTAATGTCCAGTAGCTTTATGCAACGTCCAGAAGTGTTAAGAATGATTGTGTCACCTCTGAACATGTTAATTTTTATTGTGCACTAACCCTCTAATGAGTTGTTTCGAGTTTGGTGTGGAGGAAGTTTTCAAGGATCAAGAGAGGAGTATGATGCAATATGATCAAGGAGAGTGAAAGCTCTAAGCTTGGGGATGCCCCGGTGGTTCACCCCTGCATATTCTAAGAAGACTCAAGCGTCTAAGCTTGGAGATGCCCAAGGCATCCCCTTCTTCATCGACAACATTATCAGGTTCCTCCCACGAAACTATATTTTTATTCCGTCACATCTTATGTACTTTGCTTGGAGCGTCGGTTTGTTTTTGTTTTTGTTTTGTTTGAATAAAATGGATCCTAGCATTCACTGTATGGGAGAGAGACACGCTCCGCTGTTGCATATGGAAAAATATTTTCTTAGGCTTTACTCATAGTATTCATGGCGAAGGTTGAATCTTCTTCGTTAAATTGTTATATGGTTGGAATTGGAAAATGCTACATGTAGTAATTCTAAAATGTCTTGAATAATTTGATACTTGGCAATTGTTGTGCTCATGTTTAATCTCTTGCATCATATACTTTGCACCTATTAATGAAGAAACACCTAGAGCCTGCTAATTTGGTTTGCATATTTGGTCTCTCTAGTCTAGATAATTTCTTGTATTGAGTTTTGAACAACAAGGAAGACGGTGTAGAGTCTTATAATGTTTACAATATGTCTTTTATGTGAGTTCTGCTGCACCGGTTCATCCTTGTGTTTGTTTCAAATAACCTTGCTAGCCTAAACCTTGTATCGAGAGGGAATACTTCTCATGCATCCAAAATCCTTGAGCCAACCACTATGCCATTTGTGTCCACCATACCTACCTACTACATGGTATTTCTCCGCCATTCCAAAGTAAATTGCTTGAGTGCTACCTTTAAAATTCCATCATTCACCTTCGCAATATATAGCTCATGGGACAAATAGCTTAAAAACTATTGTGGTATTGAATATGTACTTATGCACTTTATCTCTTATTAAGTTGCTTGTTGTGCGATAACCATGCTTCTGGGGACGCCATCAACTATTCTTTGTTGAATATCATGTGAGTTGCTATGCATGTCCGTCTTGTCCGAAGTAAGAGAGATCTACCACCTTAATGGTTGGAGCATGCATATTGTTAGAGAAGAACATTGGGCCGCTAACTAAAGCCATGAATCATGGTGGAAGTTTCAGTTTTGGACATATATCCTCAATCTCATATGAGAACACTAATTGTTGCCACATGCTTATGCATTAAAGAGGAGTCCATTATCTGTTGTCCATGTTGTCCCGGTATGGATGTCTAAGTTGAGAATAATCAAAAGAGAGAAATCCAAAATGCGAGCTTTCTCCTTAGACCTTTGTACAGGCGGCATGGAGGTACCCCATTGTGACACTTGGTTAAAACATGTGTATTGCAATGATCCGGTAGTCCAAGCTAATTAGGACAAGGTGCAGGCACTATTAGTATACTATGCATGAGGCTTGCAACTTGTAAGATATAATTTACATAACTCATATGCTTTATTACTACCGTTGACAAAATTGTTTCATGTTTTCAAAATAAAAGCTCTAGCACAAATATAGCAATCGATGCTTTCCTCTTTGAAGGACCTTTCTTTTTTACTTTTATGTTGAGTCAGTTCACCTATTTCTCTCCACCTCAAGAAGCAAACACTTGTGTGAACTGTGCATGGATTCCTATATACTTGCATATTGCACTTGTTATATTACTCTATGTTGACAATTATCCATGAGATACACATGTTATAAGTTGAAAGCAACCGCTGAAACTTAATCTTCCTTTGTGTTGCTTAAATACCTTTACTTTGATTTATTGCTTTATGAGTTAACTCTTATGCAAGACTTATTGATGCTTGTCTTGAAGTACTATTCATGAAAAGTCTTTGCTTTATGATTCACTTGTTTACTCATGTCATTACCATTGTTTTGATCGCTGCATTCATTACATATGTTTACAAATAGTATGATCAAGGTTATGATGGCATGTCACTTCAGAAATTATCTTTGTTATCGTTTTACCTGCTCGGGACGAACAGAACTAAGCTTGGGGATGCTGATACGTCTCCGACGTATCGATAATTTCTTATGTTCCATGCCACATTATTGATGATATCTACATGTTTTATGCACACTTTATGTCATATTCGTGCATTTTACGGAACTAACCTATTAACAAGATGCCGAAGAGCCGATTCTTTGTTTTCTGCTGTTTTTGGTTTCGAAATCCTAGTAACGAAATATTCTCGGAATTGGACGAAATCAACGCCCGGGGTCCTATTTTGCCACGAAGCTTCCGAGAAGACCGAAGGGGAGTCGAAGTGGGGCCACGGGCGCCGCCACACTAGGGCGGCGCGGCCCTAGGTCTTGGCCGCGCCGGCCGGCGTGTGGGGCCCTCGTGTGGCCCCCGCGTTGCCCTTCCGCCTACTTAAAGCCTCCGTCGCGAAACCCCCGATGCCGAGAGCCACGATACGGAAAACCTTGCCGAGGCGCCGCCGCCGCCAATCCCATCTCGGGGGATTCGGGAGATCGCCTCCGGCACCTGCCGAAGAGGGGATTCATCTCCCGGAGGACTCTTCACCGCCATGGTCGCCTCCTAAGTGATGAGTGAGTAGTTCACCCCTGGACTATGGGTCCATAGCGGTAGCTAGATGGTTGTCTTCTCCTCATTGTGCTTCATTGTTGGATCTTGTGAGCTGCCTAACATGATCAAGATCATCTATACGTAATACTATATGTTGTGTTTGTCGGGATCCGATGGATAGAGAATACTATGTTATGTTAATTATCAAGTTATTACCTATGTGTTGTTTAAGATCTTGCATGCTCTCCGTTATTAGTAGAGGCTCGGCCAAGTTTTCGCTATTAACTCCAAGAGGGAGTATTTATGCTCGATAGTGGGTTCATGTCTCCGTGAATGCAGGGAGTGACAGAAACCCCTAAGGTTATGGATGTGTGATGACCCACAAGTATAGGGGATCGCAACAGTCTTCGAGGGAAGTATTACCCAATTTATTGATTCGACACAAGGGGAGGCAAAGAACACTTGAAAGCCTTAACAGCGGAGTTGTCAATTCAGCTGCACTGGAAACAGACTTGCTCGCAAGAGTTTATCGGTAGTAACGAGTTTTATAGCGATAGCGGTAGTGAAATAACCGACGCAAGTAACAAAGACAGCGGTAGTGATTTTAGTAAACGAGCATGATTAAAATACTTGTAGGCACGGGGACGGATGACGGGTGTTGCATGGATGAGAGAAACTCATGTAACAATCATAGCAGGGCATTTGCAGATAATAATAAAACGGTGTCCAAGTACTAATCAATCAATAGGCATGTGTTCCAATTATAGTCGTACGTGCTCGCAATGAGAAACTTGCACAACATCTTTTGTCCTACCAGCCGGTGGCAACCGGGCCTCAAGGGAAACTACTGGATATTAAGGTACTCCTTTTAATAGAGTACCGGAGCAAAGCATTAACACTCCGTGAACACATGTGATCCTCACATCGCTACCATTCCCTCCGGTTGTCCCGATTTCTATCACTTCGGGGCCATTGGTTCCGGACAGCGACATGTGTATACAACTTGTATGTAAGACCATAAACAATGAATATCATGATGAAATAATAACATGTTCAGATCTGAGATCATGGCACTCGGGCCCTAGTGACAAGCATTAAGCATAACAAGTTGCAACAATATCATAAAAGTACCATCTACGGACACTAGGCACTATGCCCTAACAATCTTATGCTATTACATGACCAATCTCATCCAATCCCTACCATCCCCTTCGGCCTACAGCGGGGGAATTACCACACATGGATGGGGGAAACATTGCTGGTTGATGGAGGGCGTTGGCGGTGATGGCGGTGATGATCTCCTCCAATTCCCCGTCCCGGCGGAGTGCCGGAACGGAGACTTCTGGCTCCCGCGACGGAGTTTCGCGATGTGGCGGCGTTCTGGAGGGTTTCTGGCGACTTCGACTTCTCCCCGTGCGTTTTTAGGTCGAGGCGAATAAGTAGTCCGAAGGGGGGCGTCGGAGGCTGGTCGAGGGGGCAACACCACATGGCCGCGCGGGCCCCCCCTGGGCCGCGCCGCCATGTGGTGTGGGGCCCTCGGGCCTCCACTTCAATTGTCCTTCTGGCTCCAGTCATTATTCCGGGAAAATAGGCTCTTTCGTCAAAATCCCGAGGTTTTTCCTGAAAGTTGGATTTCTGCACAAAAACGAGACACCAGAACAGTTCTACTGAAAACAGCGTTAGTCCGCGTTAGTTGCATCCAAAATACACAAATCAGAGGCAAAACAATAGCAAAAGTGTTCGGGAAAGTAGATAGTTTTGGACGTATCAACTCCCCCAAGCTTAGCTTATTGCTTGTCCTCAAGCAATTCAGTTAACAACCGAGCGATAAAAGAACTTTCACGAACACATTTGCTCATATGATGTATATATTCTCATGATATGGCTAATACTTGAGCGAGTTGATAATAAGGTACATGCAAATAAGATCATCTAACAGCTATGTCAATCATGAAGAAGCACCAACAATTAATAATAAGCATCATGAATCATGTATATAAGCGAGGATTGCAATATTCATAAGAGAATATGATAAAGTGGTATCTCGCTTGCCTGTATTTGATTGGCAAAACATAAATGCCCGGGCACCTCTGGAGTTCATAGAAGGGCTAGAAGTAGTGATTGTCAAAGATAAAAGCATCAAAGTTATACCACAATCAATCATATTTTGAGACAAGCATATTATACTAAGAATGACAGTTGTGCTCTCAAGAAAGTGCTCAAAGAAAGGATGGAGACACAACATAAAAGTAAAAGATTGACCCTTCGCGAGAGGGAAGCAGGGGATTTAACATGCGCTAGAGCTTTTCATTTGTAAAGCGGGAGTAAAATTATTTTGAGAGGTGTTTGTTGTTGTCAACGAATGGTAATGGGTACACCAACTACCTCGCCAACCGGACTTTCAAGAGCGGCTCCCATGAATTATTTGCATTTTTATGTGGCACTCCTTCCAACCTTTCTTACACAAACCATGGCTAACCGAATCCTCGGGTGCTCGCCAACAATCTCATACCATGAAGGAGTGCCTTTTTTTATTTTAGTTTTATTATGATGATTGATACGTCTCCAACGTATCGATAATTTCTTGTGTTCCATGCCACATTATTGATGTTATCTACATGTTTTATGCACACTTTATGTCATATTCGTGCATTTTACGGAACTAACCTATTAACAAGATGCCGAAGTGCCGGTTGTTGTTTTCTGCTTGTTTTTGGTTTCAGAAATCCTAGTAAAGAAATATTCTCGGAATTGGACGAAATAAAAGCCCGGAGGCCTATTTTTACACGAAGCTTCCGGAAGACCGAAGACGAGACGAAGAGGGGCCACGGGGTGGCCAAACCCTAGGGCGGCGCGGCCCCCCCCGGCCGCGCCGGCCCGTGGTTTGGGCCCCTGTGCCGCCTCTTGACCTACCCTTCCGCCTACTTAAAGCCTCCGTGACGAAACCCCCGATACCGAGAGCCACGATACGGAAAACCTTGCCGAGACGCCGTCACCGCCGATCCCATCTCGGGGGATCACGGAGATCGCTTCCGGCACCCTGCCGGAGAGGGGAATCATCTCCCGGAGGACTCTACACCGCCATGGTCGCCTCCGGAGTGATGAGTGAGTAGTCTACCCCTGGACTATGGGTCCATAGCGGTAGCTAGATGATTGTCTTCTCCCCATTGTGCTATCATTGTCGGATCTTGTGAGCTGCCTATCATGATCAAGATCATCTATATGTAATTCTATATGTTGCGTTTGTTGGGATCCGATGAATAGAGAATACTTGTTATGTTGATTATCAAAGTTATGCTTATGTGTTGTTTATGATCTTGCATGCTCTCCGTTATTAGTAGATGCTCTGGCCAAGTAGATGCTTTTAACTCCAAGAGGGAGTACTTATGCTCGATAGTGGGTTCATGCCCGCATTGACACTCGGGACGATGACGAGAAAGTTCTAAGGTTGTGTTGTGCTTGTTGCCACTAGGGATAAAACATTGATGCTATGTCTAAGGATGTAGTTGTTGATTACATTACGCACCATACTTAATGCAATTGTGCTGTTGCTTTGCAACTTAATACTGGAGGGGTTCGGATGATAACTCGAAGGTGGACTTTTTAGGCATAGATGCGGTTGGATGGCGGTCTATGTACTTTGTCGTAATGCCCAATTAAATCTCACTATATTCATCATAATATGTATGTGCATTGTCATGCTCTCTTTATTTGTCAATTGCCCAAGCTGTAATTTGTTCACCCAACATGCTGTTCGTCTTATGGGAGAGACACCTCTAGTGAACTCGTGGACCCCGGTCCAATTCTCTTTACTTGAAATACAATCTACTTGCAATACTTGTTTTTACTGTTTTCTCTCGCAAACAATCATCTTCCACACAATACGGTTAATCCTTTGTTACAGCAAGCCGGTGAGATTGACAACCTCAGCTGTTTCGTTGGGGCAAAGTACTTTGGTTGTGTTGTGCGGGTTCCACGTTGGCGCCGGAATCCCCGGTGTTGCGCCGCACTACATCTCGCCGCCATCAACCTTCAACGTGCTTCTTGGCTCCTCCTGGTTCGATAAACCTTGGTTTCTTTCCGAGGGAAAACTTGCTGCTGTGCGCATCATACCTTCCTCTTGGGGTTGCCCAACGAACGTGTGAAATACACGCCATCAAGCTCTTTTTCTGGCACCGTTGCCGGGGAGATCAAGACACGCTGCAAGGGGAGTCTCCACTTCTCAATCTCTTTACTTTGTTTTTGTCTTGCTTAGTTTTATTTATTACTTTGTTTGCTGCACTAAATCAAAATACAAAAAAATTAGTTGCTAGTTTTACTTTATTTGCTATCTTGTTTGCTATATCGAAAACACAAAAAAATTAGTTTACTTGCATTTACTTTATCTAGTTTACTTTATTGTCTTGCACTCTATATTAAAAATACAAAAAAAATTTAGTTACTTTTGTTACCATGTCTAGCTCTGAACCTGTTACTTCTTCGCATGAAGAATTAGTTTTCACTTTTAAACAAGGAGATGAGGAGAGTTTTAAGGATGCTTGGTCTAGAATTTTTACTTCTTATTGTAAAGCTGAACCTCAAATGACTCTAAGTTTGCTCCTTAGTAATTTTTATTTTGGTCTCATGGTTCGCTATAGATATGCTTTGGATACTTTAGTGGGAGGAGATTTCCTTCATTGCAATGGGGATCAAGCTTTTAATGCCATAAAGAAGTTGGTTGCATCATATGATTTAGCTAATAACTTTGATTCGGTCCTCGCTAGCATATATAATAGATTAAATACTACGGAGATAAGTACATCTCGCTTGAATGATAACTATTGCCACGTTCGTAATCGTCTTGAACAAGTTTTAGTGAACTCTAAACTCTCATTGTGGGATCCTGCTTGTTAAAATTGCTATCGGTGATCGAACCCTCCATGCCTCTTGTGATATTATGTATGAATTTTGCCTTATGCTTGAAAGTATTTATAAATCTTTGAAACTTTGGGGAGTTGAGGAAGGAGGAGAAGAGATAACTCTCATTGATAACTCTACTATAATCCCTAAAGGAATAGCCGCGAGGTGTGCATACAATTATTTGTGGAAGAACAATATCTATTGATTATCTTGTTGTTGAAACAGGAAAACTCACACTCGGAAGATCCCTGCTTTGAAACTATTGGGAGCAGTCATTGATGTTGGAGAAGGCACTTTGAAATTCACCTCTATACCGGGAGAAACTCGTATATTTACTAAACCAAAGGGAAAGAAAAACAATAAGAAAGGTAAGGGTAAAGCCCAAGGTAATGTTGATGCTCCACCCCTTGATAATACTTGATACACACTTTACGCGCCTAGCTGAAGGCGTTAAAAAAGCGCTTATGGGAGACAACCCATGTTTTTACCTACAGTACTTTGTTTTTATTTTGTGTCTTGGAAGTTGTTTACTACTGTAGCAACCTCTCCTTATCTTAGTTTTGAGTTTTGTTGTGCCAAGTTAAGCCGTTGATAGAAAAGTAAGTACTAGATTTGGATTACTGCGCAGTTCCAGATTTCTTTGCTGTCACGAATCTGGGTCTATCTCCCTGTAGGTAGCTCAGAAAATTACGCCAATTTACGAGCATGATCCTCAGATATGTATGCAACTTTCATTCAATTTGAGCATTTTCGTTTGAGCAAGTCTGGTGCCATTTTAAAATTCGTCAATACGAACTGTTCTGTTTTGACAGATTCTGCCTTTTATTTCACATTGCCTCTTTCGCTATGTTGGATGAATTTCTTTGATCCACTAATGTCCGAGTAGCATTATGCAATGTCCAGAAGTGTTAAGAATGATTGTGTCACCTCTGAATATGTCAATTTATATTGTGCACTAACCCTCTAATGAGTTGTTTCGAGTTTGGTGTGGAGGAAGTTTTCAAGGGTCAAGAGAGGAGTATGATGCAACATGATCAAGGAGAGTGAAAGCTCTAAGCTTGGGGATGCACCCGGTGGTTTACCCCTGCATATATCAAGAAGACTCAAGCGTCTAAGCTTGGGGATGCCCAAGGCATCCCCTTCTTCATCAACAAATTATCAGGTTCCTCCCCTGAAACTACATTTTTATTCGGCCACATCTTATGTGCTTTTTCTTGGAGCGTCGGTTTGTTTTTGTTTTTGTTTTGTTTGAATAAAATGGATCCTAGCATTCACTTTATGGGAGAGATACACACTCCGCTGTAGCATATGGACAAATATGTCCTTGGTTTCTACTCATAGTATTCATGGCGAAGTTTCTCCTTCGTTAAATTGTTATATGGTTGGAATTGGAAAATGATACATGTAGTAATTGCTAAAAATGTCTTGGGTAATGTGATACTTGGCAATTGTTGTGCTCATGTTTAAGCTCTTGCATCATATGCTTTGCACCCATTAATGAAGAAATACATAGAGCATGCTAAAATTTGGTTTGCATATTTGGTTTCTCTAAGGTCTAGATAATTTCTAGTATTGAGTTTGAACAACAAGGAAGACGGTGTAGAGTCTTATAATGTTTTCAATATGTCTTTTATGTGAGTTTTGCTGCACCGGTTCATCCTTGTGTTTGTTTCAAATAACCTTGCTAGCCTAAACCTTGTATCGAGAGGAATACTTCTCATGCATCCAAAATACTTGAGCCAACCACTATGCCATTTGTGTCCACCATACCTACCTATACTACGTGGTATTTTCCCGCCATTCCAAAGTAAATTGCTTGAGTGCTACCTTTAAAATTCCATCATTTACCTTTGCAATATATAGCTCATGGGACAAATAGCTTAAAAACTATTGTGGCATTGAATACGTAATTATGCACTTTATCTCTTATTAAGTTGCTTGTTGTGCTATAACCATGTTTCTTGGGAGAACGCCATCAACTCATTGTTGAATATCATGTGAGTTGCTATGCATGTTCGTCTTGTCACGAAGTAAGGGCGATCTACACTGAGTTGAATGGTTTGAGCATGCATATTGTGAGAGAAGAACATTGGGCCGCTAACTAAAGCCATGATCCATGGTGGAAGTTTCAGTTTTGGACAAACATCCTCAAATCTCTAATGAGAAAAGAATTAATTGTTGTCAAATGCTTAAAGCATTAAAAGAGGAGTCCATTATCTGTTGTCTATGTTGTCCCGGTATGGATGTCTAAGTTGAGAATAATCAAAAGCGAGAAATCCAAATGCGAGCTTTCTCCTTAGACCTTTGTACGGGCGGCATAGAGGTACCCCTTTGTGAAACTTGGTTAAAGCATATGTATTGCGGTGATAATCCAGGTAGTCCAAGCTAATTAGGACAAGGTGCGAGCACTATTAGTACACTATGCATGAGGCTTGCAACTTATAAGATATAATTTACATGATGCATATGCTTTATTACTACCGTTGACAAAATTGTTTCATGTTTTCAAAATCAAAGCTCTAGCACAAATATAGAAATCGATGCTTTTCCTCTATGAGGACCATTCTTTTACTTTCAATGTTGAGTCAGTTCACCTATTTCTATCCACCTCAAGAAGCAAACACTTGTGTGAGCTGTGCATTGATTCCTACATACTTGCTTATTGCACTTATTATATTACTCTATGTTGACAATATCCATGAGATATACATGTTACAAGTTGAAAGCAACCGCTGAAACTTAATCTTCTTTTGTGTTGCTTCAATACCTTTACTTTGAATTATTGCTTTATGAGTTAACTCTTATGCAAGACTTATTGATGCTTGTCTTGAAGTGCTATTCATGAAAAGTCTTTGCTTTATGATTCACTTGTTTACTCATGTCATACACATTGTTTTGATCGCTGCATTCTTTACATATGCTTTACAAATAGTATGATCAAGATTATGATGGCATGTCGCTCCGAGAAATTATCTTTGTTATCGTTTTACACCTCTCGGGACGAGCAGAACTAAGCTTAGGGATGCTGATACGTCTCCAACGTATCGATAATTTCTTGTGTTCCATGCCACATTATTGATGTTATCTACATGTTTTATGCACACTTTATGTCATATTCGTGCATTTTACGGAACTAACCTATTAACAAGATCTTAGAAGTGCCGGTTCTTTGTTCTAGCTGTTTTTGGTTTCGAAATCCTAGTAAAGAAATATTCTCGGAATTGGACGAAATAAAAGCCCGAGAGGCCTATTTTTTACACGAAGCTTCCAGAAGACCGAAGACGAGACGAAGAGGGGCCACAGGGTGGCCAAACCCTAGGGCGGCGCGGCCCCCCCCTGGCCGCGCCGGCCTGTGGTTTGGGCCCCCTGTGCCGCCTCTTGACCTACCCTTCCGCCTACTTAAAGCCTCCGTGACGAAACCCCCAGTACCGAGAGCCACGATACGGAAAACCTTACGAGACGCCGTCACCGCCGATCCCATCTCGGGGGATCACGGAGATCGCTTCCGGCACCCTGCCGGAGGAGGAATCATCTCCCGGAGGACTCTACACCGCCATGGTCGCCTCCGGAGTGATGAGTGAGTAGTCTACCCCTGGACTATGGGTCCATAGCGAGTAGCTAGATGATTGTCTTCTCCCCATTGTGCTATCATTGTCGGATCTTGTGAGCTGCCTATCATGATCAAGATCATCTATATGTAATTCTATATGTTGCGTTTGTTGGGATCCGATGAATAGAGAATACTTGTTATGTTGATTATCAAAGTTATGCTTATGTGTTGTTTATGATCTTGCATGCTCTCCGTTATTAGTAGATGCTCCGGCCAAGTAGATGCTTTTAACTCCAAGAGGGAGTACTTATGCTCGATAGTGGGTTCATGCACGCATTGACACACGGGACGATGATGAAAGTTCTAAGGTTGTGTTGTCTTTGTTGCCACTAGGGATAAAACATTGATGCTATGTCTAAGGATGTAGTTGTTGATTACATTACGCACCATACTTAATGCAATTGTGCAGTTGCTTTGCAACTTAATACTGGAGAGGGTTCGGATGATAACTCTGAAGGTGGACTTTTTAGGCATAGATGCGGTTGGATGGCGGTCTATGTACTTTGTCGTAATGCCCAATTAAATCTCACTATATTCATCATAATATGTATGTGCATTGTCATGCTCTCTTTATTTGTCAATTGCCCAACTGTAATTTGTTCACCCAACATGCTTGTTCGTCTTATGGGAGAGACACCTCTAGTGAGCTGTGGACCCCGGTCCAATTCTCTTTACTTGAAATACAATCTACTGCAATACTTGTTTTTACTTGTTTTCTCTGCAAACAATCATCTTCCACACAATACGGTTAATCCTTTGTTACAGCAAGCCGGTGAGATTGACAACCTCACTTTGTTTCGTTGGGGCAAAGTACTTTGGTTGTGTTGTGCAGGTTCCACGTTGGCGCCGGAATCCCCGGTGTTGCGCCGCACTACATCTCGCCGCCATCAACCTTCAACGTGCTTCTTGGCTCCTCCTGGTTCGATAAACCTTGGTTTCTTTCGAGGAAAACTTGCTGCTGTGCGCATCATACCTTCCTCTTGGGGTTGCCCAACGAACGTGTGAAATACACGCCATCAAGCTCTTTTTACGGCGCCGTTGCCGGGGAGATCAAGACACGCTGCAAGGGAGTCTCCACTTCTCAATCTCTTTACTTTGTTTTTGTCTTGCTTAGTTTTATTTATTACTTTGTTTGCTGCACTAAATCAAAATACAAAAAAATTAGTTGCTAGTTTTACTTTATTTGCTATCTTGTTTGCTATATCGAAAACACAAAAAATTAGTTTACTTGCATTTACTTTATCTAGTTTACTTTATTGTCTTGCACTCTATATTAAAAATACAAAAAAAATTTAGTTACTTTTGTTACCATGTCTAGCTCTGAACCTGTTACTTCTTCGCCTGAAGAATTAGTTTTCACTTTTAAACAAGGAGATGAGGAGAGTTTTAAGGATGCTTGGTCTAGAATTTTTACTTCTTATTGTAAAACCGAACCTCAAATGACTCTAAGTTTGCTCCTTAGTAATTTTTATTTTGGTCTCATGACTCTAAGTGTTGGGAGGCACGCGCAGCGTTCCCGCTCAGTACAAGTGAAGGCTAGCAAAAGACTAGGGAGCGACAAATCAAGAGAGCAATAACTGTCATAATCATGCTTGCGGCAAAATAAATTAGCCGAGGCATAAAAGTGATACGAGGAACTTCTGAAGCAATGTAAATCATTGAGGCTTAATTGACTCTTGTTCAATCATATGCATGCGTGAGCATGTTCCAAGTCGATATAAATGAATTATTCGAGAGGAGGATACCACAATGCCATACTTACTTATGAATAAAACAATGCAAGCAAATATCCATGACATGCTACTCATATTAATAAATTGGAGCTAATCATGAGAGATCATGAACTACAAGACTTTCTTAAATGACATATACCTCACATTAACCAACTAAGAATGCTCACATGGATGAGTATATGTACAAAAATGAAAACAAATAGAGTTCATACCAGCCTCTCACCACAATCAGATTGTCGTAGATCGTCATTATTGCCTTTTCACTTGTGTAGCTTGGATAATATGAAATGAAAACCACGCTCCAGCCACCGAAGACCATTGAACTCATGATGAAATTTACAAACCAAAGAAGAACAGCAAATATTTTTGGTGTTTTCGAATTTGAGAACAAGAACAAAAGGAAACAAGTAAACAAAGCAAAATCTTTTTGGGTTTCTTATAGCAAACTAGCAATAGCAAATAAAGTGAAACAAATGCAAGAAACCAAGATAAACAAATGATGAAGAGAAACAACAGAAATATTTTTGGTATTTTTGTGTTTTGGGAAGGAAACAAAGCAAGAACAAGAAATAGCAAACTAAAAGAAACACAGAAAAGCGAAATGGCAGAAATCTGCCAAAACCTGACAGCAGTACAGAAATCGATTTTTACAAAAATCTTACGTTGCTCAGTTTAAAAAATGTTCAACTAATGAAAGTTAGATAACAACCTGGGGAACCTGCACAAAAATTTGCAACTCAAAATAACGTTCTGGCTGTGCGCACGAATTTTTACGGTTACAGCCCAGAATCTGTTTTCAGGCAGCACTTCCCCAAATATCATCTTCCTCTCATTAGAAAACCACTCAAAGAAACTGAACAAGTATATACAAGTATCCAGCAACCATAATATGCAAAGAATGAGTGATGCCGGTATACCTCCCCCAAGCTTAGGCTTTTGGCCTAAGTGGAGTTCAATCCCATCGAGACCATGAGGTAGTATCTCCGTGGTACGACGAAGATGGATCATATTCCGGTATGTGCTAGAAGAAGCACCCGGATACGTGACGGTGTAATCGTAGGAGGGCTCGGCTTCCTCGGAGTCATGCTGCTGATGGAAATCTTGTATCTTCATATGTTCATCCACCTCCTCCTTAGTGCGCGACCATGGTTGCCTGTCAATATCGAACAAACCTGGCTGGGGAAGAGGGATTTCTTTCTCATCCCCGTCAGCAAACAACATTCTATAGGTCATATTATCTAAAGTAGACTCGGTGGTAACAAATTGATGGCTTTTCATAGCAGTGATATCAAGTCTCCTAGGGGTTAATGGCACATCATTAGGATCAATAGGAAGCTCTAAATGTGTTAAAATGCGCAGTGCAATAGTTCCTCCAAAAATAGGCCCCTTGGTAGACAAGCGGCGAGCAATAAGAGAACCAAGATGATAAGATGTCCGTCCAGTAAGTGCAATATTCACGAAAGCAAGATGGTAACTAGAAATATTGCTAGTGTTCTCCCTACCAAGTATGCTAGTGGCAACGTAATATGCAAAATATTTAATGGCGGGGAGTTGAATGTTCCTTATCTTGCCCCGCTGAATGGTGCGACAATCATCGTTGGTTATCCCTCGGTAGAGCTCCAACAAGTCCCGGGGGTTGTTATCGATCCTCCTTGTTGTACCTACAGGGGCAATATCCAATGCACGACAAAATTCTTCCAATTCCAAAGTAACGAGAGTACCATAGATCTTGAATGCAACTCGTCGGATTATATTCCGTGTTTTGGAACTTGAAGCTCTCGACAAAAATTTTGGTGAGCATGTAGTATTGCTCCCTTTCATCTCCAACGTAGGTGGTTAAGCTCGCCCTGTTGACAAGGGTGAAGAAATCATCCAATATCCCTGCATTTGTCAGAAAATCATAACATGGGAAGGATGAGGCATTTGGAGCCCCATTGTCCTCTTCAGGTGCGAAGCTAGGCGCGATGATGTCCTCATTGTACGACCGCCTAATTTGGGTGGCGGTCCTAGAAGGCCTCCCGGTCTTTGGTTGTTCCTTTCTTGAACAATTCTCCAAATTTGAACTTCTTCATTTTCTGAAATTTTTCAACAAACAATATAAAACTTGATTTGATGACATATAATTGAGGGGAACTACCATAGGAACTTGCTAGAGTACTAATCATGCATCAAAACTAATTTCTACCACTTAGAACAAGCATGCAAGCTCACTAAACATGTTACCTACAGACAGCAAAATATTCAAGATATACTCAACCAAACAAAATTCTACTTGGATAATCGAAGGAGTCACATGTTTCTTAGCAGGAAAAGGCATTTGCTTTTGCACCCAAGGTTCTCTTTCATTACCATGTTTCTCAGCAATAAAATCTTCTTTAGTATACTTTTTATTTTTAGCATGCTTCTCAGGTTCTTCTTCAACCTCTTCTTTATCGGGAGTATCATTCTTATCATTATCTTTATCATGTTCATTACCACTTTCGGTTTCAGCATCAGAAATAGAAATACTATTAGGATCATTAGCGAGGTTCGAGAGGATTCTACAACATTTTTATGTTTCTTCTTCTTTTTCTTAGATGGAGCTCTAGGTTCAATGAGTTGAGAATCTTGTTCAATTCTTTTGGGATGCCCTTCGGGATATAGAGGATCCTGGGTAGAGACACCACCTCTAGTTGTTACTTCATAAGCATGTTTTTCTTTAGAATTATTTCCTAGCAAGTCATTTTGCACTTTAGTGAGTTGATCAATTTGAGTTTGAACCATATGAAAATGTTTAACAAGCATCTTAACATCATCGGAGGTTCCCTCCACAATATCATGCAATTGACTAATAGCTTGAGAATTTTCCATTAAATGATTCTCTACCCTCATATTAAAATTTTCTTGTTTAACAATATAATTATCAAACTCATCTAAGCATTGCGCAGGAGGTTTTGAATACGAAATATCTTCCCTAGTAAAGCGTTGAAGGGAATTTACCTCAACCATGGATGAAGGGGGAATTATCTCACATATATCTTCTATTGGAGGTAGATTCTTCACATCTTCGATTTAATACCTTTCTCCTTGAGAGACTTCTTGGCTTCCCTCATATCTTCATCATTCAATTTAATTAAACCCCTCTTCTTCATTATTGGCGTTGGAGTTGGTTCAGGCGTAGTCCAATCATCATAATTCCGGCCTATTTTAGCCAATAATTCTTCGATTGTACGTCTGGAGTTCTTTTCCTGAAAACACAACCAGACACAACTATCCAGGTATGCCCTAGACTCAATGGTTAGTCCACTATAAAATATATCAAGTAAATCATGCTTTTCCAAATCATGGCCGAGGCAGAGCTCTAATAAGAGAGCAAAATCTCGCCCAAGCTTCGAGGCAATTTCTCTTCATCTCCCCGATCAAAATTATAAACTCTCTGCAAAGCGAGCATGTTGAGCACTAGCGAGGAAAGTATTTCCGGAAGAAAACGACAAGCAATTCTTTTGGACTTTTAATAGAGCTAGGTGGCAAACTATTATACCAAGTTTTAGCATCATCCTTTAATGAGAATGGAAAGATTTTAGCAACAAAGTAAGTACGCTTCTTAACATCATCGAGAAAACAAGCTACTCAAAGTAGATAACTCGAGTCATGTGTTCAACGAGCACTTTCTTTTTCGGTACCACAAAAAGGTGTTTTCTCAACAATAGCTATATGAGATAGATCAAGAGAAAAATCATAATCTTTATCCCTAATGTTTATAGGAGATGTGGCAAATTTAGGATCGAGGAGACGGTTTATATCTAACGGTATGTTCTCAAGCAAATTTTTAATCTTTCTTGCATCGGTAGTAGCATGGCATTTTTCAATAAAATCATCATCAAGTTCCACATAATCTTCATCAAGATCATCACTAGAGTATTCAAGTTCGGGTGAATTAACGGGTGTAGTAACATCGGGAGTTTCGAGCATTTTCAATTTGTCTAGACCTAACAATTTTAGCATCTAGAAAAGTTCCCAATGAACCACTATCATCAAGCACAGCAGACATATTATAAGTATTATGAGAGTTTTCGGATTCAGCGAAATACCAGCATTTGAAGCATGTGGTGGTGAAACAAGTTTATCAATCACGGATGGTGAATCAAGAGCGAGCAGAGGTACTCGGAGTTGTACCTTTTCTTGTAGTGGATGGTAATATGGCGACCTTAGTATCGCGAGTTTTACCCATGATGGAGAATTTGCAGCGAACAATATCAATCCAAGTGAACTTCCAAATAAAGCTATGCTCCCTGAGCAACGGCGCCGAGAAAATAGTCTTGATGACCCACAAGTATAGGGGATCGCAACAGTCTTCGAGGAAGTATTACCCAATTTATTGATTCGACACAAGGGGATGCAAAGAACACTTGAAAGCCTTAACGACGGAGTTGTCAATTCAGCTGCACACTGGAAACGAGACTTGCTCGCAAGAGTTTATCGAGTAGTAACGGTTTTGTAGCGAGTAGCGATAGTGAAATAACCGAAGCGAGTAACAAAGACAGCGGTAGTGATTTTAGTAAACAGCGAGGATTAAAATATCGTAGGCACGGGGACGGATGACGGGCGTTGCATGGATGAGAGAAACTCATGTAACAATCATAGCAGGACATTTGCGAGATAATAATAAAATGGTGTCCAAGTACTAATCAATCAATAGGCATGTGTTCCAATTATAGTCGTACGTGCTCGCAATGAGAAACTTGCACAACATCTTTTGTCCTACCAGCCGGTGGCAGCAGGGCCTCAAGGGAAACTACTTGGATATTAAGGTACTCCTTTTAATAGAGTACCGGAGCAAAAGCATTAACACTCCGTGAACACATGTGATCCTCACATCGCTACCATTCCCTCCGGTTGTCCCGATTTCGTCACTTCGGGGCCATTGGTTCCGGACGACGACATGTTTATACAACTTGTAGGTAAGACCATAAACAATGAATATCATGATGAAATAATAACATGTTCAGATCTGAGATCATGGCACTCGGGCCCTAGTGACAAGCATTAAGCATAACAAGTTGCAACAATATCATAAAAGTACCATCTACGGACACTAGGCACTATGCCCTAACAATCTTATGCTATTACATGACCAATCTCATCCAATCCCTACCATCCCCTTCGGCCTACAGCGGGGAATTACTCACACATGGATGGGGAAACATTGCTTGGTTGATGGAGAGGCGTTGGCGGTGATGGCGGTGATGATCTCCTCCAATTCCCCGTCCCGGCGGAGTGCCGAACGGAGACTTCGGCTCCCGCGACGGAGTTTCGCGATGTGGCGGCGTTACGGAGGGTTTCGGCGACTTCGACATCTCCCGTGCGTTTTTAGGTCGAGGCGAATAAGTAGTCCGAAGGGGGCGTCGGAGGCTGGCCGAGGGCCACACCACATGGCCGCGCGGGACCCCCTGGGCCGCGCCGCCATGTGGTGTGGCCCCCTCGGGCCTCCACTTCAATTGTCCTTACGGCTCCGTCATTATTCGGGAAAATAGGCCCTTTCGTCAAAATCCGAGGTTTTCCTGAAAGTTGGATTTACGCACAAAAACGAGAAACCACAACAGTTCTGCTGAAAACAGCGTTAGTCCGCGTTAGTTGCATCCAAAATACACAAATTAGAGGCAAAACAATAGCAAAAGTGTTCGGGAAAGTAGATACGTTTTGGACGTATCAATGTCTGTTGCCACTAGGGATAAAACATTGATGCTATGTCCGAGGATGTAGTTATTGATTACATTACGCACCATACTTAATGCAATTGTACGATTGTTTTGTACCTTAATGCGGAAGGGGTTCGGATGATAACACTGAACGTGGACTTTTTAGGCATAGATGCATGCTTGGATGGCGGTCTATGTACTTTGTCGTAATGCCCAATTAAATCTCACTATATTTATAATGACATGTATGTGCATTGTTATGCCCTCTCTATTTCTCAATTGCCCGACTGTAATTTGTTCACCCAACATGCTTTTATCTTATGAGAGAGATACCTCTAGTGAGCTGTGGACCCGGTCCTATTCTTTACATCGCATACAATCTCTTGCAATACTTGTTTTACTATTTTCTGCAAACAATCATCTTCCACACAATACGGTTAATCCTTTGTTACGGCAAGCCGGTGAGATTGACAACCTCATCGTTTCGTTGGGAGCAAAGTACTTTGGTTGTGTTGTGCGGGTTCCACGTTGGCGCCGGAATCTCACGGTGTTGCGCCGCACTACATCCACCGCCATCAACCTTCAACGTGCTTCTTGACTCCTACTGGTTCGATTAAACCTTGGTTTCTTGCGAGGAAACTTGCTACTTGTGCGCATCACACCTTCCTCTTGGGGTTCCCAACGGACGTGTCAACTACACGCATCGGTGCGAGCAGGCAGTCGCCGACCCTTGAGCGTCCAACTCCTCTTCTTCCTTCGCTTCCATGCCTTCGTGACCTGGACCTTCCCTCCTCGATCTTCTATGCTTCCCTCTCGTCTCCCCATCCGTGATGATGTATCCCTAACATGGACATGAGGCGGATTATGAAGTAGTATGCCACCCTTTAGGGTAAGCAACGGAGTCACAAAGAGGATTAAATTCACCTTTAATTGATGGGATGCCGTTGATGCACATGATGCGGTGAAGACCAAAGGTCGGGCTGCATCATTTAGTCTTTGAAAAACTATCGATAATTATATTGACGATGCGTGTAATATCCCAGAAATGGGGTTACAAAAATAGAGGAAACATATGTGTGCATTGCATTCATGCATAGAAAATCTGGGAATTTTCGCGCTTTAAAGTAAAAGCAGTCCATGATAAATGAAGTTTCACTTGACCTTGGTGGAATTGAAGTAGCTCATCAAGTCAAGCGCTATAAACCTCAATGTGACTTTGTTTAAAACCTTGTTTTGGATAGAGATGATTTGATCTAAGGGTTTATATCAAATGGAACTAACACCACAAGACTTTAAACAATGATCAATTGCTTGATCTTATAAAAGATCATAACTTGGTATTCCTTGCCATAACCTATGAACATCAATCTATTTGGAAATCAAGTAATAATAATTGGAGAAACTATTCTTCACTTAACTTCTCCATGTCTTAAACTAATTCATGCACTTATCATAAACCCTATGATATCCATTCTACTGTAACCTTGGAAATAAACAAGGAGATTCAACTTAAGAAGTATATATTCTTCCTATTCCAAATAGTTTTACATCAAACCTAGAGAGGTGAGAGTTCTATTATAATTATTAAAGAAGCAATAACAAAACTTGAGTTAAACCTTGGATATACATCCAAGTATTCAAATCATCATCTTCAAGACAACCCTAGAGAGCATAACCATTAATGTTAAACATAGATCTTGATGATCACATCAACCTCTATCGAGCCTAATATTAGGTTAGCATTGAAGTCCTTCCCAAATGAGAGAGACCATCCATACTAATCCTAGTTCTATCTATTCAAATATCCAAATGGTCAAACCATCAGTTCTTGAGGGAACTTTAAGTAAATATCTCGAGGCATTTTCCTGGGATATAAAACTATTGAGACAACCATGACCATGACCATCCTAGAAAGTAATATAGAAGTGATATATCCTAGTTGATCAAGACAATGCTTGATCATGGAAGTGAGAACCCATTCCATTAGAAATAATTTAGGAAGCCAAACCTTGATCATTATAAATTGAGTGATGAGCATAAACCCTAAGAACATGAGGTAGAGATACCAAGAACAAGTGGATCATGTCTAACCATGATCATGCTCTTAATGTATGTGAGGATAAGTTAAACCCTACTAGAATAAGTAGATTTCATTCCCACATGAAATTATAGGAAGATAACTAGTAAGCAATCCTAGGTTTATATCTTATCTTTTACTTGTGAACCATTTGGTGATCATAAGTAGAATCCTACCATACCTATATTTCATTAATCAAAGAACCTAAGAAAACCTTAGAGTAAAACTCCATATTTAATATGGTGAGCAACCATTCATCCATAAGACCAAAGTTAACTATAAAAAGAACTATAACCAATATAGTTAACTTAATGATAAATTAAGGATAATAATTGATAGTTAATTGGTAGAAGATAAAACCAATTCTCAAATCCTTAGTAATTAAATGAGAACATGAAGCAGTTAAGAAAGTAACCATATTATCTTGGTTAGGGAGATTAACCCTAGCACATGCAATATGATGTCATCCCATCTCTATAACTTGGAATTGCAACCACAATAATATCTTATGCTTGAATATGCTACATT
>NC_061513.1:256098960-256109740 GCF_022539505.1 Lolium rigidum | reverse complement strand
TTTCTTGTGGGGTTGATACGTCTCCGACGTATCGATAATTTCTTATGTTCCATGCCATATTATTGATGATACCTACATGTTTTATGCACACTTTATGTCATATTCGTGCATTTTCTGGAACTAACCTATTAACAAGATGCCGAAGAGCCGATTCTGTTTCTCGCTCGTTTTTGGTTTCGTAAATCCTAGTAACGAAATATTCTCGGAATTGGACGAAATCAACGCCCGGGGTCCTATTTTGCCACGAAGTTTCCGGAAGACCGAAAGGGATACGAAGTGGGGCGACGAGGCGCCGCCACCATTGGGCCGCGCGGCCAGAGGGGGGCCCGCGCCGCCCTATGGTGTGGGCCCCTCATCAGCCCTCCGACTCTGCCCTTCCGCCTACTTATAGCCTCCGTCGCGAAACCCCTGATACCGAGAACCACGATACGGAAAACCTTACTGAGACGCCGCCGCCGCCAATCCCATCTCGGGGGATTCTGGAGATCTCCTCCGGCAGCCTGCCGGAGAGGGGATTCATCTCCCGGAGGACTCTTCACCGCCATGGTCGCCTCCGGAGTGATGAGTGAGTAGTTCACCCCTGGACTATGGGTCCATAGCAGTAGCTAGATGGTTGTCTTCTCCTCATTGTGCTTCATTGTTGGATCTTGTGAGCTGCCTAACATGATCAAGATCATCTATCCGTAATGCTATATGTTGTGTTTGTCGGGATCCGATGGATAGAGAATACCATGTTATGTTAATTATCAAGTTATTACCTATGTGTTGTTTATGATCTTGCATGCTCTCCGTTATTAGTAGAGGCTCTGGTCAAGTTTTTGCTCTTAACTCCAAGAGGGAGTATTTATGCTCGATAGTGGGTTCATGCCCGCATTGACACCTGGGACGTGTGACGAAAGTTCTAAGGTTGTGTTGTGCTTGTTGCCACTAGGGATAAAACATTGATGGTATGTCTAAGGATGTAGTTATTGATTACATTACGCACCATACTTAATGCAATTGTCCGTTGCTTTGCAACTTAATACTTGGAAGGGGTTCGGATGATAACTTCGAAGGTGGACTTTTTAGGCATAGATGCAGTTGGATGGCGGTCTATGTACTTTGTCGTAATGCCCAATTAAATCTCACTATACTTATCATGACATGTATGTGCATTGTTATGCCCTCTCTATTTGTCAATTGCCCGACTCGTAATTTGTTCACCCAACATGCTTTTATTTTATGGGAGAGACACCTCTAGTGAGCTGTGGACCCCGGTCCATTCTTTAATACTTGAAATACAAATCTGCTGCAATACTTGTTTTACTTGTTTTTTCTGCAAACAATCATCTTCCACACAATACGGTTAATCCTTTGTTACAGCAAGCCGGTGAGATTGACAACCTCATCTGTTTCGTTGGGGCAAAGTACTTTGGTTGTGTTGTGCAGGTTCCACGTTGGCGCCGAAATCCCTGGTGTTGCGCCGCACTACATCCCGCCGCCATCAACCTTCAACGTGCTTCTTGGCTCCTCCTGGTTCGATAAACCTTGGTTTCTTTCTGACGGAAAACTTGCTGATGTGCGCATCATACCTTCCTCTTGGGGTTCCCAACGAACGTGTGAAATACACGCCATCAAGCATATTTTGGCGCCGTTGCCGGGGAGATCAAGACACGCTGCAAGGGGAGTCTCCACTTCCCAATCTCTTTACTTTGTTTTTGTCTTGCTTTATTTTATTTACTACTTTGTTTGCTGCACTTATATCAAAACACAAAAAAATTAGTTGCTAGCTTTACTTTATTTACTATCTTGCACTCTATATCAAAAACACAAAAAAATTAGTTACTTGCATTTACTTTATCTAGTTTGTTTTATTTACTACTGCTAAAATGGCCACCCCTGAAAATACTAAGTTGTGTGACTTCACTAGCACACATAATAATGATTTCTTATGCACACCTATTGCTCCACCTGCTACTACAGCGGAATTCTTTGAAATTAAACTTGCTTTACTGAATCTTGTTATGCGAGAGCAATTTTCTAGTGTTAGTTACGATGATCTTGCTGCCCATCTCAATAATTTTGTTGAATTGTGTGAAATGCAAAAGTATAAAGATGTAGATGGTGACATTATAAAATTAAAATTGTTTCCTTTCTCATTAAGAGGAAGAGCTAAAGATTGGTTGCTATCTCTGCCTAAGAATAGTATTGATTCCTGGACTAAATGCAAGGATGCTTTTATTGGTAGATATTATCCCCCTGCTAAAATTATATCTTTGAGGAGTAGCATAATGAACTTTAAACAATTGGATAATGAACATGTTGCTCAAGCTTGGGAAAGAATGAATTCTTTGGTTAAAAATTGCCCAACCCATGGACTGACTACTTGGATGATCATCCAAACCTTCTATGCAGGACTAAATTTTTCTTCGCGGAATTTATTGGATTCAGCTGCTGGAGGTACCTTTATGTCCATCACTCTTTGTGAAGCAACAAAGCTTCTTGATAATATGATGGTTAATTACTCTGAATGGCACATGGAAAGAGCTCCACAAGGTAAGAAGGTAAGTTCTGTTGAAGAATCCTCTTCCTTGAATGATAAGATTGATGCTATTATGTCTATGCTTGTGAATGATAGGACTAATGTTGATCCTAATAATGTTCCGTTAGCTTCATTGGTTGCCCAAGAAGAACATGTTTATGTAAACTTCATTAAAAATAATAATTTCAACAACAATGCTTATCGGAACAATTCTAGTAATAACTATAGGCCATATCCTTATAATAATGGCAACGGTTATGCTAATTCTTATGGGAATTCTTACAACAATAATAGGAATACACCCCTGAACTTGAAGCTATGCTTAAAGAATTTATTAGTACACAAACTGCCTTTAACAAATCATGTTGAGGAAAAGCTCAATAAAAATGATATTCTTGCTTCTAAGGTTGATAGTCTTGCCTCCGATGTTGATCTTTTGAAATCGAAAGTTATGCCTAATAGGGATATTGAAAATAAAATTGTTACTACAGCAAATGCCATCCAAGTTAGAATTAATGAGAATATAAGATTAATGGCTGAGCTGCGTGCTAGGTGGGATAGAGAAGAAAATGAAAAACTAGCTAAAGAGAGTAATGTAGCTAAAGTTTGGACTATTACCACCACTAGTAATGCTAATGCTCCACATGTTGCTGCACCTCCTACTATTAATGGTAAAATAATTGGTGTTGGCAATGTTTCTACTCCTAGTGCAAAGCGCGCAAAATTACCTAAAACTACTAAAACTGCTGAAACTGCCTGTGATAAAACTGCTGAAATTTTTTCCAACCTTGGGGATCATAATCCCATTGCTTTAGATTGTAATGATTTAGATTTTGATGATTGCCACATCTCTAAAGTTATAAAGTTCTTACAAAAACTTGCTAAGAGTCCCAATGCTAGCGCTGTAAACTTGGCTTTCACAAAACATATTACAAATGCTCTCATAAAAGCTAGAGAAGAGAAACTAAAACTTGAAACTTCTATTCCTAGAAAGCTAGAGGATGGTTGGGAGCCCATCATTAAAATGAGGGTCAAAATTTTTGATTGTAATGCTTTATGTGATCTTGGTGCAAGTATTTCTGTTATGCCTAAGAAAGTCTATGATATGCTTGACTTGCCACCATTGAAAGACTGTTATCTGGATGTTAATCTCGCTGATAATGCTAAAAATAAACCTTTGGGAAAAGTTGATAATGTTCATATTATGGTTAACAATAACCTTGTCCCTGTTGATTTTGTTGTCTTGGATATTGAATGCAATGCATCTTGCCCCATTATATTGGGAAGACCTTTTCTTCGAACCGTTGGTGCTACTATTGATATGAAGGAAGGTAATATTAAATATCAATTTTCTCTCAAGAAAGGTATGGAACACTTCCCTAGAAAGAGAATGAAGTTACCTTATGATTCTATTATTAGAACAAATTATGATGTTGATGCTTCATCTCTTGATGTTACTTGAGTTACACTTTCTGCGCCTAGCTGAAAGGCGTTAAAGAAAAGCGCTTATGGGAGACAACCCATATTTTTACTACAGTATTTTTGTTTTATATTTGAGTCTTGGAAGTTGTTTACTACTGTAGCAACCTCTCCTTATCTTAGTTTTATGTTTTGTTGTGCCAAGTAAAGTCTTTGATAGTAAAGTAGGATTTGGATTACTGCGCAGAAACAGATTTCTTTTCTGTCACGAATATGGGTCTAATTCTCTGTAGGTAACTCAGAAAATTAAGCCAATTTACGTGAGTGATCCTCAGATATGTACGCAACTTTCATTCAATTTGGGCATTTTCATTTGAGCAAGTCTGGTGCCCTAATAAAATCCATCTTTACGGACTGTTCTGTTTTGACGATTCTGCCTTTTATTTCGCATTGCCTCTTTTGCTATGTTGGATGAATTTATTTGATCCATTAATGTCCAGTAGCTTTATGCAATGTCCAGAAGTGTTAAGAATGATTGTGTCACCTCTGAACATGTTAATTTTTATTGTGCACTAACCCTCTAATGAGTTGTTTCGAGTTTGGTGTGGAGGAAGTTTTCAAGGATCAAGAGAGGAGTATGATACGAGTATGATCAAGGAGAGTGAAAGCTCTAAGCTTGGGGATGCCCCGGTGGTTCACCCCTGCATATTCTAAGAAGACTCAAGCGTCTAAGCTTGGGGATGCCCAAGGCATCCCCTTCTTCATCAACAACATTATCGGGTTCCTCCCTCGAAACTATATTTTTATTCCGTCACATCTTATGCACTTTGCTTGGAGCGTCGGTTTGTTTTTATTTTTGTTTTGTTTGAATAAAATGGATCCTAGCATTCACTTTGTGGGAGAAAGACACGCTCCGCTGTAGCATATGGACAAGTATGTCCTTAGGCTCTACTCATAGTATTCATGGCGAAGTTTCTTCTTCGTTAAATTGTTATATGGTTGGAATTGGAAAATACTACATGTAGTAACTCTAAAATGTCTTGGATAATTTGATACTTGGCAATTGTTGTGCTCATGTTTAAGATCTTGCATCATATACTTTGCACCCATTAATGAAGAAACACTTAGAACTTGCTAATTTGGTTTGCATATTTGGTTTCTCTAGAGTCTAGATAATATCTAGTATTGAGTTTTGAACAACAAGGAAGACGGTGTAGAGTCTTATAATATTTACAATATGTCTTTTATGTGAGTTTTGCTGCACCGTTCATCCTTGTGTTTGTTTCAAATAACCTTGCTATCCTAAACCTTGTATCGAGAGGGAATACTTCTCATGCATCCAAAATCCTTGAGCCAACCACTATGCCATTTGTGTCCACCATACCTACCTACTACATGGTATTTATCCGCCATTCCAAAGTAAATTGCTTGAGTGCTACCTTTAAAATTCCATCATTCACCTTTGTAATATATAGCTCATGGGACAAATAGCTTAAAAACTATTGTGGTATTGAATATGTACATATGCACTTTATCTCTTATTAAGTTGCTTGTTGTGCGATAACCATGCTTCTGGGGACGCCATCAACTATTCTTTGTTGAATATCATGTGAGTTGCTATGCATGTCCGTCTTGTCTGGAAGTAAGAGAGATCTACCACCTTAATGGTTGGAGCATGCATATTGTTAGAGAAGAACATTGGGCCGCTAACTAAAGCCATGATTCATGGTAGAAGTTTCAGTTTTGGACATATATCCTCAATCTCATATGAGAATAATAATTGTTGCCACATGCTTATGCATTAAAGAGGAGTCCATTATACTGTTGTCCATGTTGTCCCGGTATGGATGTCTAAGTTGAGAATAATCAAAAGCGAGAAATCCAAAATGCGAGCTTTCTCCTTAGACCTTTGTACAGGCGGCATGGAGGTACCCCATTGTGACACTTGGTTAAAACATGTGTATTGCAATGATCCGGTAGTCCAAGCTAATTAGCACAAGGTGCGGGCACTATTAGTATACTATGCATGAGACTTGCAACTTGTAAGATATAATTTACATAACTCATATGCTTTATTACTACCGTTGACAAAATTGTTTCATGTTTTCAAAATAAAAGCTCTAGCACAAATATAGCAATCGATGCTTTCCTCTTTGAAGGACCATTCTTTTACTTTTATGTTGAGTCAGTTCACCTATCTCTCTCCACCTCAAGAAGCAAACACTTGTGTGAACTGTGCATTGATTCCTACATACTTGCATATTGCATTTGTTATATTACTCTATGTTGACAATTATCCATGAGATATACATGTTACAAGTTGAAAGCAGCCGCTGAAACTTAATCTTCCTTTGTGTTGCTTCAATACCTTACTTTGATTTATTGCTTTATGAGTTAACTCTTATGCAAGACTTATTGATGCTTGTCTTGAAGTACTATTCATGAAAAGTCTTTGCTTTATGATGCACTTGTTTACTCATGTCATTACCATTGTTTTGATCACTGCATTCATTACATATGTTTACAAATAGTATGATCAAGGTTATGATGGCATGTCACTTCAGAAATTATCTTTGTTATCGTTTTACCCGCTCGGGACCAGCGAGAACTAAGCTTGGGGATGCTGATACGTCTCCGACGTATCGATAATTTCTTATGTTCCATGCCATATTATTGATGATACCTACATGTTTTATGCACACTTTATGTCATATTCGTGCATTTTCTGGAACTAACCTATTAACAAGATGCCGAAGAGCCGATTGCTTGTTTTCTGCTGTTTTTGGTTTCAGAAATCCTAGTAACGAAATATTCTCGGAATTGGACGAAATCAACGCCCGGGGTCCTATTTTGCCACGAAGCTTCCAGAAGACCGAAAGGGATACGAAGTGGGGCGACGAGGCGCCGCCACCATAGGGCCGCGCGGCCAGAGGGGGGCCCGCGCCGCCCTATGGTGTGGGCCCCTCGTCATCCCTCCGACTCTGCCCTTCCGCCTACTTATAGCCTCCGTCGCGAAACCCCTGATACCGAGAACCACGATACGGAAAACCTTACTGAGACGCCGCCGCCGCCAATCCCATCTCGGGGATTACGGAGATCTCCTCCGGCAGCTCGCCGGAGAGGGGATTCATCTCCCGGAGGACTCTTCACCGCCATGGTCGCCTCCGGAGTGATGAGTGAGTAGTTCACCCCTGGACTATGGGTCCATAGCAGTAGCTAGATGGTTGTCTTCTCCTCATTGTGCTTCATTGTTGGATCATCTATCTGTAATGCTATATGTTGTGTTTGTCGGGATCCGATGGATAGAGAATACCATGTTATGTTAATTATCAAGTTATTACCTATGTGTTGTTTATGATCTTGCATGCTCTCCGTTATTTGTAGAGGCTCTGGCCAAGTTTTTGCTCTTAACTCCAAGAGGGAGTATTTATGCTCGATAGTGGGTTCATGCCTGCATTGACACCAGGACAGTGATGAGAAAGTTCTAAGGTTGTGTTGTGCTTGTTGCCACTAGGGATAAAACATTGATGCTATGTCTAAGGATGTAGTTATTGATTACATTACGCACCATACTTAATGCAATTGTCTGTTGCTTTGCAACTTAATACTTGGAAGGGGTTCGAATGATAACCTGAAGGTGGACTTTTTAGGCATAGATGCAGTTGGATGGCGGTCTATGTACTTTGTCGTAATGCCCAATTAAATCTCACTATACTTATCATGACATGTATGTGCATTGTTATGCCCTCTCTATTTGACAATTCATGCTTTTATCTTATGGGAGAGACACCTCTAGTGAACTGTGGACCCCGGTCCATTCTTTAATACTGAAATACAAATCTGCTGCAATACTTGTTTTACTGTTTTTTCTGCAAACAATTGATGTCTACGGGTGCTTCTATTCTTGTAGACAGTGTTGGGCCTCCAAGAGCAGAGGTTTGTAGAACAGCAGCAAGTTTCCCTTAAGTGGATCACCCAAGGTTTATCGAACTCAGGGAGGAAGAGGTCAAAGATATCCCTCTCATGCAACCTGATGTCTACGTTCCCCCTCCTTTCCTGTAGACAGTGTTGGCCCCCCAAGAGCAGAGGTTTGTAGAACAACAGCAAGTTTTCCCTTAAGTGGATCACCCAAGGTTTATCGAACTCAGGGAGGAAGAGGTCAAAGATATCCCTCTCATGCAACCACTGCAACCACAAAGCAAGAAGTCTCTTGTGTCCCCAACACACCTAATAGGTGCACTAGTTCGGCGAAGAGATAGTGAAATACAGGTGGTATGAATAAATATGAGCGAGTAGTAACGGCGTGTAGTTGATGGTGGTAATATGGTAGCGTAGTAACGCTATGACAGTAGTAACGCTGATAGAAAACGAGTAAACAAGCAGACGATAGCGATATTTAGGAACAAGGCCTAGGGATTACACTTTCACTAGTGGACACTCTCAACATTGATCACATAACAGAATAGATAAATGCATACTCTACACTTTTGTTGGATGATGAACACATTGCGTAGGATTACACGAACCCTCAATGCCGGAGTTAACAAGCTCCACAATAATGCTCATGTTTTAGTAACCTTTAGTGTAAGATAGATCAACGAGACTAAACCAAGTACTAGCATAGCATGCACACCGTAACCTTCATGCATATGTAGGAGGAATAGATCACATCAATACCATCATAATGATAATTAACTCCACAATCTACAAGAGATCATGATCATAGCCTACGACAAGAACCACACGGTGCACACACTAGTCACCTTTACACACGTGCAGGAGGAATAGAACTACTTTAATAACATCACTAGAGTAGCACATAGATGAATTGTGATACAAAACTCATATGAATCTCAATCATGTAAAGCAGCTCATGAGATCATTGTATTGAAGTACATGGAAGAGAGATGAACCACATAGCTACCGGTACAGCCCCGAGCCTCGATGGAGAACTACTCCCTCCTCATGGGAGCAACAGCGGTGATGAAGATGGCGGTGGAGATGGCAGCGGTGTCGATGGAGAAGCCTTCCGGGGCACTTCCCACTCCGGCAGGGTGCCGAACGCAGTTCTGTCCCCGAATTGGAGTTTCGCGACGGTGGCGGCGCCCACGGAGTCTTTCCGGAGTTTCGTCAATTGGTATCGAAGTTTTAGGTCACGACGGCTTAAATAGGCGAAGAATCGGAGTCGGAGGGTCTGCAGGGGGCCCACACCCTAGGGGGCGCGCCCCCTTGGCCGCGCCGGGGTGTGGTGTGGGGCCCCCGGGGCTCCCTTCCGGTCCTTCCGGGTGTTCGGATGCTTCCGATGAAAATAGGAACTTGGGCGTTGATTTCGTCCGATTCCGAGAATATTTCGTTACTAGGATTTCTGAAACCAAAAACAGCAGAAAACAGGAACTGGCACTTCGGCATCTTGTTAATAGGTTAGTTCCAGAAAATGCACGAATATGACATGAAGTGTGCATAAAACATGTAGATAACATCAATAATGTGGCATGGAACACAAGAAATTATCGATACGTTGGAGACGTATCAGCATCCCCAAGCTTAGTTACGCTTCGTCCGCGAGGGTAAAACGATAACAAAGATAATTTCGGAGTGACATGCCATCATAATCTTGATCATACTATTTGTAAAGCATATGTAGTGAATGCAGCGATCAAAACAATGGTAATGACATGAGTAAACAAGCTGAATCATATAGCAAAGACTTTTCATGAATAGCACTTCAAGACAAGCATCAATAAGTCTTGCATAAGAGTTAACTCATAAAGCAATAATTCAAAGTAAAGGCATTGAAGCAACACAAAGGAAGATGAAGTTTCAGCGGTTGCTTTCAACTTATAACATGTATATCTCATGGATAATTGTCAATGCAAAGCAATATAACAAGTGCAATATGCAAGTATGTAAGAACCAATGCACGAGTTCACACAAATGTTTGCTTCTTGAGGTGGAGAGAGATAGGTGAACTGACTCAACAATAAAAGTAAAAGAATGGTCCTCCATAGAGGAAAAGCATCGATTGCTATATTTGTGCTAGAGCTTTTATTTTGAAAACATAAAGAGAGCATAAAAGTAAAGTTTTGAGAGGTGTATGTTGTTGTCAACGAATGGTAGCGGGTACTCTAACCCCTTGCCCGAGACAAACCTTCAAAGAGCGGCTCCCATTTTATTTTATTTTTGGATGGCACTCCTTCCAACCTTTCTTTCACAAACCATGGCTAACCGAATCCTCGGGTGCCTGCCAACAATCTCATACCATGAAGGAGTGCCCTTTTATTTTAGTTTTATTATGATGACACTCCTCCCAACCTTTGCTTACACAAGCCATGGCTAACCGAATCCTTCGGGTGCCGTCCAACAATCACATACCATGGAGGAGTGTCTATTTTTGGTTAATTAATTTGGGACTGGGAATCCCATTGCCGGCTCTTTTTGCAAAATTATTGGATAAGCGGATGAAGCCACTAGTCCATTGGTGAAAGTTTCCCAACAAGATTGAAAGATAAACACCACATACTTCCTCATGAGCTATAAAACATTGACACAAATCAGAGGTGATAAATTTTGAATTGTTTAAAGGTAGCACTCAAGCAATTTACTTTGGAATGGCGGGAAATACCATGTAGTAGGTAGGTATGGTGGACACAAATGGCATGGTGTTGTTTGGCTCAAGGTTTTGGATGCATGAGAAGTATTCCCTCTCGATACAAGGTTTAGGCTAGCAAGGTTGTTTGAAGCAAGCACAAGTATGAACTAGTACAGCAAAACTCACATAAAGGACATATTACAAGCATTATAAGACTATACATCGTCTTCCTTGTCGTTCAAACACCTTAC